>NC_088220.1:88526930-88529430 GCF_036934945.1 Oncorhynchus masou masou | reverse complement strand
AGTAATGATGGTAGTAGTAGTAGAAATTATGGTAGTAATGATTGTAGCATTAGCAATGATGGTAGAAGCGATGGCAGTAGTAGTAGTAATGATGGTATTAGTAGTAATGATGGTAGTAGTAGTAATGATGCTAGTAATGGTAGTAATGATGGTAGTATTAGCAACGATGGTAGTACTGATGGTAGTAGTACTAGTAGTAGTAATGATGGTAGTAGTAGTAGAAATTATGGTAGTAATGATGGAAGTAGTAGTAGAAATTATGGTAGTAATGATGGTAGCATTAGCAATGATGGTAGAAGCGATGGCAGTAGTAGTAGTAATGATGGTATTAGTAGTAATGATGGTAGTAGTAGTAATGATGCTAGTAATGATGGTAGTAGTAGTAGTAATGATGGTAGTAATGATGGTAGTAGTAGAAGTAATGATGGTAGTAGTAGTAATGATGGTAGTAATGATGGTATTAGTAGTAGTAATGATAGTAGATGGTAGTACTGATGGTAGAAGTAGTAGTAATGATGGCGGTAGTAGTAGTAATGGTAGTAGTAATGACGGTAGTAGGAGTAATGATGGTAGTAGAGGTAGTAATGATGGTAGTAGTAGTAGTAATGATGGTAGTAGTAGTAATGATGGTAGTAGTAGCAATGATGGTAGTAATGATGGTAGTAGAAGTAATGATGGTAGTAATGATGGTATTAGTAGTCGTAATGATGGTAGATGGTAGTACTGATGATAGTAGTAGTAGTAATGATGGTAGTAGTAGTAGTAATGATGGTAGTACTGATGGTAGTAGTAGTAGTAATGATGGTAGTAATGATTGTAGTAGTAGTAATGATGGTAGTAGTAGTAGTAATGATGGCAGGAATGATGGTAGTAGTAGTAATGATGGTAGTAGTAGTAATGATGGTAGTAGTAGTAATGATGGTAGTAGTAGTAGTAGTAATGATGGTAGTAGAGGTAGTAATGATGGTAGTAGTAGTAACGATGGTAGTAGTAGTAGTAATGATGGTAGTAGTAGTAATGATGGTAGTAGTAGTAGTAATGATGGTAGTAGAAATAGTAATGATGGTAGTAGTAGTAATGATGGTAGTAGTAGTATTGATGGTAGTCGTAGTGATGACGGTAGTAGTAGTAATGGTGGTAGTCGTAGTGATGACGGTAATAGTAGTAATGATGGTAGTCGTAGTGATGACGGTAGTAGTAGTAATGATGGTAGTTGTAGTGATGACGGTAGTAGTAGTAGTAATGATGGTAGTCGTAGTGATGATGGTAGTAGAAGTAATGGTGGTAGCAGTAGTAGTAATGATGGCAGTAGTAGTAGTAATGATGGTAGTAGCAGTAGTGATGATGGTAGTAGTAGTAGTAATGATGGCAGTAGTAGTAGTAATGATGGTAGTACCAGTAGTGATGATGGTAGTAATAGTAATGATGGTAGTAGTAGTAGTAATGATGGCAGTGATGGTGGTAGTAGTATTAATTACGGTAGTAGTAGTAGTAATGATGGTAGTAGAGGAAGTAATGATGGTAGTAGTAGTATTAGTACTAGTAATGATGTTAGAAGCGATGGCAGTAGTCGTAGTAATGATGGTAGTAGTAGCAATGATGGTAGTACTGATGGTAGTAGAAGTAGTATTTATGGTAGTAGTAGTATTTATGGTAGTAGTAGTAATGATGGTAGTAGTAGTAATGATGGTAGTGGTAGTAGTAATGACGGTAGTAATGATGGTAGCATTAGCAATGATGGTAGAAGCGATGGCAGTAGTAGTAATGATGGTAGTAGTAGTAATGATGGTAGTAGAAGTAATGATGCTAGTAATGATGGTAGTAGTAGTAGTAATGATGGTAGTAATGATGGTAGTAGTAGAAGTAATGATGGTAGTAATGATGGTTGTAGTAGTAATGCTGGTAGTAATGATGGTATTAGTAATGATAGTAGTAGTAGTAGTAATGATGGTAGTAGTAGTAGCAATGATGGTGGTAGTAGTAGTAATGATGGTAGTATCAGAAGAAACGATGGTAGTAATGGTGGTAGTAGTAGTAATGATGGTAGTAGCAGGAGTAATGATGGTAGTAATGATGGTAGTAGAGGCAACGATGGTAGTACTGATGGTATTAGTAGTAGTAATGATGGTAGTATTAGTAGTAATGATGGTAGATTTGATGGTAGTAGAGGCAACGATAGCAGTACTGATGGTGGTAGATGAAGTAACTGTAGTAGTAGTAGTAGTAATGATGGTAGTAATCATGGTAGCATGTAATAATGATGGTAGTAGAGGCAATGATGGTTGTACTGATGGTAGTAGTAGTAGTAATGATGATAGTAGTAGTAATGATGGTAGTAGTAGTAGTAATGATGGTAGTAATGATGGTAGTAGTAGCAATGATGGTAGTACTGATGGTTGTAGAAGTAGTATTTATGGTAGTAGAAGAAATGATGGTAGTAGTAGTAATGATGGTAGTAGTAGTAATGGTGGTAGTGGTAGTAGTAATGACGGTAGAAATT
>NC_088220.1:88509430-88521930 GCF_036934945.1 Oncorhynchus masou masou | reverse complement strand
CTAGACCCAACGCTGATACCCTGCCAGTCTATTATACTGCTGGCTCCTCCCTCCCTAGTCCCAACGCTGATACCCTGCCAGTCTATTATACTGCTGGCTCCTCCCTCCCTAGTCCCAACGCTGATACCCTGCCAGTCTATTATACTGCTGGCTCCTCCCTCCCTCGTCCCAACGCTGATACCCTGCCAGTCTATTATACTACTGGCTCCTCCCTCCCTAGTCCCAACGCTGATACCCTGCCAGTCTATTATACTGCTGGCTCCTCCCTCCCTAGTCCCAACGCTGATACCCTGCCAGTCTATTATACTGCTGGCTCCTCCCTCCCTAGACCCAACGCTGATACCCTGCCAGTCTATTATACTGCTGGCTCCTCCCTCCCTAGACCCAACGCTGATACCCTGCCAGTCTATTATACTGCTGGCTCCTCCCTCCCTAGACCCAACGCTGATACCCTGCCAGTCTATTATACTGCTGGCTCCTCCCTCCCCTAGTCCCAACGCTGATACCCTGCCATCTATTATACTACTGGCTCCTCCCTCCCTAGTCCCAACGCTGATACCCTGCCAGTCTATTATACTGCTGGCTCCTCCCTCCCTAGACCCAATGCTGATACCCTGCCAGTCTATTATACTGCTGGCTCCTCCCTCCCTAGTCCCAACGCTGATACCCTGCCAGTCTATTATACTACTGGCTCCTCCCTCCCTAGTCCCAACGCTGATACCCTGCCAGTCTATTATACTGCTGGCTCCTCCCTCCCTAGACCCAACGCTGATACCCTGCCAGTCTATTATACTGCTGGCTCCTCCCTCCCTAGACCCAATGCTGATACCCTGCCAGTCTATTATACTGCTGGCTCCTCCCTCCCTAGACCCAACGCTGATACCCTGTCAGTCTATTATACTGCTGGCTCCTCCCTCCCTCGTCCCAACGCTGATACCCTGCCAGTCTATTATACTGCTGGCTCCTCCCTCCCTAGTCCCAACGCTGATACCCTGCCAGTCTATTATACTGCTGGCTCCTCCCTCCCTCGTCCCAACGCTGATACCCTGTCAGTCTATTATACTGCTGGCTCCTCCCTCCCTCGTCCCAACGCTGATACCCTGCCAGTCTATTATACTGCTGGCTCCTCCCTCTCTAGTCCCAACGCTGATACCCTGTCAGTCTATTATACTGCTGGCTCCTCCCTCCCTAGTCCCAACGCTGATACCCTGCCAGTCTATTCGCTTTCTCTTCGGTCTCGTCTCTCTTTTCTCAATCTGGTTTCTCTCTCCTACCCATCCCCTTCTCGCTCTCTCTCTCCTCCCATCCCCTTCTCGCCCATCCCCTTCTCGCTCTCTCTCTCCTACCCATCCCCTTCTCGCTCTCTCTCCTACCCATCCCCTTCTCGCTCTCTCTCCTACCCATCCCCTTCTCGCTCTCTCTCTCCTACCCATCCCCTTCTCGCTCTCGCTCTCTCTCCCCTACCCATCCCCTTCTCGCTCTCTCTCTCCTACCCATCCCCTTCTCGCTCTCTCTCTCCCCTACCCATCCCCTTCTCGCTCTCTCTCTCTCCTACCCATTCCCTTCTCGCTCTCTCTCCTACCCATCCCCTTCTCTCTCTCTCTCCTACCCATCCCCTTCTCGCTCTCTCTCTCCTACCCATCCCCTTCTCGCTCTCTCTCTCCTCCCCATCTCGCTCTCTCTCTCCTACCCATCCCCTTCTCGCTCTCTCTCTCCTACCCATCCCCTTCTCGCTCTCTCTCCCCTACCCATCCCCTTCTCGCTCTCTCTCTCCCCTACCCATTCCCTTCTCGCTCTCTCTCCCTACCCATCCCCTTCTCGCTCTCTCTCTCCTACCCATCCCCTTCTCGCTCTCTCTCCCCTACCCATCCCCTTCTCGCTCTCTCTCCCCTACCCATCCCCTTCTCGCTCTCTCTCCCCTACCCATCCCCTTCTCGCTCTCTCTCTCCTACCCATCCCCTTCTCGCTCTCTCTCTCCTACCCATCCCCTTCTCGCTCTCTCTCTCCTACCCATCCCATTCTACCCATCCCATTCTCGCTCTCTCTCCCCTACCCATCCCCTTCTCGCTCTCTCTCTCCTACCCATCCCCTTCTCGCTCTCTCTCCCCTACCCATCCCCTTCTCGCTCTCTCTCTCCTACCCATCCCCTTCTCGCTCTCTCTCTCCTACCCATCCCCTTCTCTCTCTCCCCTACCCATTCCCTTCTCGCTCTCTCTCTCCTACCCATTCCCGCTCTCTCTCTCCTCCCTTTCTCTTCCCCTCTCACCCTCCAAGGCAGCAGACCAGATGACTTAGTAAAGATCCTGTGTCCCAGACATTCATCCCCTCCAGTCTTCTGTTCCTCTCTGAGAGAGAGAGATGGATAAAGAGAGTGAGAAAGAGAGAGAGAGGGATGAGGGAGAGAGACATCCTCTCTCCTCCAGTCTTCTGTTCCTCTCTGAGAGAGAGAGAGATGGATAAAGAGAGTGAGAAAGAGAGAGAGAGGGATGAGGGAGAGAGACATCCTCTCTCCTCCAGTCTTCTGTTCCTCTCTGAGAGAGAGAGAGATGGATAAAGAGAGTGAGAAAGAGAGAGAGAGGGATGAGGGAGAGAGACATCCTCTCTCCTCCAGTCTTCTGTTCCTCTCTGAGAGAGAGAGATGGATAAAGAGAGTGAGAAAGAGAGAGAGAGGGATGAGGGAGAGAGACATCCTCTCCCCTCCAGTCTTCTGTTCCTCTCTGAGAGAGAGAGAGATGGATAAAGAGAGTGAGAAAGAGAGAGAGAGGGATGAGGGAGAGAGACATCCTCTACGTCTCCAGTCTAACAGTCTAACAGTCTTCAGTTAGAGGGAGGTGGATGATGTTGACAGAGGGCAGCAAAATCAGCATCAAACTACAAGGCAACCATCTTAATCATCTCTCTCTATCTCTATCTCTCTGTCTCTCTCTCCATCTCTCTCTCTCTCTCTCTCTGTCTCTCTCTCTCTCTCTCTCTCTCTCTGTCTCTCTCGCTCCTCCTCCATCGCTCTCTCTCTCTCTCTCTCTCTCTCTCTCTCTCTCTTTCTCTCTCTCTCTCTCTCTCTCTCTCTCTCTCTCTGTCTCTCTCTCTCCTCCTCCATCGCTCTCTCTCTCTCTCTCTCTCTCTCTCTCTCTCTCTCTCTCTCCTCCTCCATCGCTCTCTCTCTCTCTCTCTCTCTTTCTCTCTCTCTCTCTCTCTCTCTGTCTCTCTCTCTCTCTCTCTCTCAATTCAATTCAATTCAATTCAAGGGGCTTTATTGGCATGGGTAACATGTGTTAACATTGCCAAAGCAAGTAAGGTAGATAATATATAAAGTGAAATAAACAATAAAAATTAACAGTAGACATCACACATACAGAAGTTTCAAAACAATAAAGACATTACAAATGTCATATTATATATATACAGTGTTTTTACAATGTACAAATCTGTCTCTCTCTCTCTGTCTCTCTCTCCTCCTCCCTCCCTCGCTCTCTCTCTCTCTCTCCCTCCAACCACATAGCTCTGTTATGGATGGACACCATGTTTTACATGACACCATGTCAGTCCTGAGAATAATACAGACCTCACCTGGTGACTACACGGAACCTCACACACACACAACCACACAACCACACAAACACACACAACCACACACACACACACACACACACACACACACACACACACACACACACACACACACACACACACACACACACACACACACACACACACACACACACACACACACACACACACACACACACACACACACACACACACACACACACACACACACACACACACACACACACACACACACACACACACACACACACACAGGCCACAGCCTCGCTAATCCAGTCAGAGAGAGGGGAATGAGCGGTGATGTCACAGGAGGATATACACACACTGACAGACCAACGGGTCACACATCTTGCTGCTGTGACGGCACACTGCTGTATTTCACCTAACAGATATGTGAGTTTATCAAAGTTTGATTTGTTTCCAAATTATTTGTGGGTCTGTGTAATCTGTGGGAAATATGTGTCTCTAACGGGGGTCACAGTGGTCAGGTATTCTGCCACTGTGTACTCTCTGTTTAGGGTCAGTCACAGTGGTCAGGTATTCTGCCACTGTGTACTCTCTGTTTAGGGTCAGTCACAGTGGTCAGGTATTCTGCCACTGTGTCCTCTCTGTTTAGGGTCAGTCACAGTGGTCAGGTATTCTTCTCTCTGTTTAGGGTCAGTCACAGTGGTCAGGTATTCTGCCACTGTGTCCTCTCTGTTTAGGGTCAGTCACAGTGGTCAGGTATTCTGCCACTCTCTGTTTAGGGTCAGTTACAGTGGTCAGGTATTCTGCCACTGTGTCCTCTCTGTTTAGGGTCAGTCACAGTGGTCAGGTATTCTGCCACTCTCTGTTTAGGGTCAGTCACAGTGGTCAGGTATTCTGCCAATGTGTACTCTCTGTTTAGGTTCAGTCACAGTGGTCAGGTATTCTGCCACTGTGTACGCTCTATTTACGGCCAAATAGCATTGCAATTTGCCTTCTCTCTCTCTGTCTATTGGGTAATCAAGGGAAAGGACAGCAGTGGGGAGAGGAGAGGAGAGGAGAGGAGAGGAGAAGAGAAGAGAAGAGAAGAGAAGAGAGGAGAGGAGAGGAGAGGAGAGGAGAGGAGAGGAGAGGAGAGGAGAGGAGAGGAGAGGAGAGGAGAAGAAGAGGAAAAGAGAAGAGAAGAGAGGAGAGGAGAGGAGAGGAGAGGAGAGGAGAGGAGAGGAGAGGAGAGGAGAGGAAAAGAGAAGAGAAGAGGAGAGGAGAGGAGAGGAGAGGAAAAGAGAGGAGAGGAGAGGAGAGGAGAGGAGAGGAGAGAAGAGAGGAGAAGAGAAGAGAAGAGAAGAGGAGAGGAGAGGAAAAGAGAAGAGAAGAGGAGAGGAGAGGAGAGGAGAGGAGAGGAGAGGAGAGGAAAAGAGAGAGAGGGAGAGGAGAGAGAGGAGAAGAGGAGAGGAGCGGAGAGGAGAGGAGAGGAGAGGGGTTAGGAGAGAAGAGGAGAAGAGAAGAGAAGAGAAGAGAGGAGAAGAGAGGAGAAGAGAAGAGAGGAGAAGAGAAGAGAAGAGAAGAGAAGAGAGGAGAGGAGAGGAGAGGAGAGGAGAGGAGAGGAGAGGAGAGGAGAGGAGAGGAGAGGAGAGGAGAGGAGAGGAGAGGAGAGGAGAAGAGAAGAGAAGAGAAGAGAAGAGAAGAGAAGAGAAGAGAAGAGAGGAGAGGAGAAGAGAGGAGAAGAGAGGAGAAGAGAAGAATATTGACAAGAATATTGAAACACTTTCCCCTTCATCTAGGTACAGCTGGTAGCAGCTATATGATTGGCTATACACTCTTGTAAAAAAAAAAAGTCCTATCTTGAACCTAAAAGGCCATATGGGGAGAGCCGAAGAACCTTTTCAGAACCCTTTTGGAACCCTTTTGGAACCCTTTCAGAACCCTTTCGGAACCCTTTTGGAACCCTTTTTGAATGATTTCGGAACCCTTTTGGAACCCTTTCAGAACCCTTTCGGAACCCTTTTGGAACCCTTTTTGAATGATTTCGGAACCCTTTTGGAACCCTTTCTGAACCCTTTTGGAACGATTTCAGAACCCTTTTGGAACCCTTTGAGAACCCTTTTGGAACAATTTCAGAACCCTTTCGGAACCCTTTTCGAACCCTTTTTGAATGATTTCGGAACCCTTTTGGAACCGTTTTGGAACCGTTTTGGAACCCTTTCAGAACTCCTTTGGAACCATTTCAGAACTCCTTTGGAACCCTTTCAGAACTCCTTTGGAACCCTTTTGGAACCCTTTCAGAACTCCTTTGGAACCATTTCAGAACTCCTTTGGAACCCTTTCAGAACTCATTTGCAACCCTTTTTGAACCCTTTTTTCTAAGAGTGTATAAATCAATGAACTTTTGAATAAACTACAAAAGGGATGGAAATAGGAGAAAAGGTAATGACAGGAAAGCCTGCAGACGACTGTGTTTATGAGTGTGTGAAAGAGACAGAGTGAGAGAAAGAAAGAGGCAGAGTGAGAGAGAGACAGTGTGAGAGAGACAGTATCAGCTCCCCTGTCCGCTCTCTTATCAGCTCCCCTATCAGCTCCCCTGTCAGCTCCCCTGTCAGCTCCCCTGTCAGCTCCCCTGTCAGCTCCCCTGTCAGCTCCCCTGTCAGCTTCTGTACCAGCTCCCCTGTCAGCTCCCCTGTCAGCTCCCCTGTCAGCTCCCCTGTCAGCCCCCTGTCAGCTCCCCTGTCAGCTCCCCTGTCAGCCCCCTTATCAGCTCCCCTGTCAGCTCCCCTGTCAGCTCCCCTGTCAGCCCCCCTGTCAGCCCCCCTGTCAGCTCCCCTGTCAGCCCCCCTGTCAGCTCCCCTGTCAGCTCCCCTGTCAGCTCCCCTGTCAGCTTCTGTACCAGCTCCCCTGTCAGCTCCCCTGTCAGCTCCCCTGTCAGCTTCTGTACCAGCTCCCCTGTCAGCTCCCCTGTCAGCTCCCCTGTCAGCTCCCCTGTCAGCCCCCCTGTCAGCTCCCCTGTCAGCTCCCCTGTCAGCCCCCTTATCAGCTCCCTGTCAGCTCCCCTGTCAGCTCCCCTGTCAGCCCCCTGTCAGCCCCCTGTCAGCTCCCCTGTCAGCCCCCTGTCAGCTCCCCTGTCAGCTCCCCTGTCAGCTCCCCTGTCAGCTCCCCTGTCAGCTCCCCTGTCAGCCCCCCTGTCAGCTCCCCTGTCAGCTCTCTTATCAGCTCCCCTATCAGCTCCCCTGTCAGCTCCCCTGTCAGCTCCCCTGTAAGCTCTCTTATCAGCTCCCCTATCAGCTCCCCTGTCAGCTCCCCTGTCAGCTCCCCTGTCAGCTCCCCTATCAGCTCCCCTATCAGCTCCCCTGTCAGCTCCCCTGTCAGCTCCCCTGTCCGCTCTCTTATCAGCTCCCCTATCAGCTCCCCTGTCAGCTCCCCTGTCCGCTCTCTTATCAGCTCCCCTGTCAGCTCCCCTGTCAGCTCCCCTATCAGCTCCCCTGTCAGCTCCCCTGTCAGCTCCCCTGTCAGCTCCCCTGTCAGCTCCCCTGTCAGCTCCACTATCAGCCCCCCTGTCCGCTCTCTTATCAGCTCCCCTGTCAGCTCCCCTGTCAGCTCCCCTATCAGCTCCCCTATCAGCTCCCCTGTCAGCTCCCCTGTCCGCTCTCTTATCAGCTCCCCTGTCAGCTCCCCTGTCAGCTCCCCTGTCAGCTCCTGTACCAGCTCCCCTGTCAGCTCCCCTGTCAGCTCTCTTATCAGCTCCCCTGTCAGCTCCCCTATCAGCTCCCCTGTCAGCTCCCCTGTCAGCTCTCTTATCAGCTCCCCTATCAGCTCCCCTGTCAGCTCCCCTGTCAGCTCCCCTGTCAGCTCTCTTATCAGCTCCCCTATCAGCTCCCCTGTCAGCTCCCCTGTCAGCTCCCCTGTCAGCTCTCTTATCAGCTCCCCTGTCAGCTCCCCTGTCAGCTCTCTTATCAGCTCCCCTATCAGCTCCCCTGTCAGCTCCCCTGTCAGCTCCCCTATCAGCTCCCCTGTCAGCTCCCCTGTCAGCTCCCCTATCAGCTCCCCTGTCAGCTGTCTTATCAGCTCCCCTATCAGCTCCCCTGTCAGCTCCCCTGTCAGCTCCCCTGTCAGCTCTCTTATCAGCTCCCCTGTCAGCTCCACTATCAGCTCCCCTGTCAGCTCCCCTATCAGCTCCCCTGTCAGCTCCCCTGTCAGCTCCCCTGTCAGCTCCCCTGTCAGCTCTCTTATCAGCTCCCCTATCAGCTCCCCTATCAGCTCCCCTATCAGCTCCCCTATCAGCTCCCCTATCAGCTCTCTTATCAGCTCCCCTATCAGCTCCCCTGTCAGCTCCCCTGTCAGCTCCCCTGTCAGCTCCCCTGTCAGCTCTCTTATCAGCTCCCCTGTCAGCTCCCCTATCAGCTCCCCTGTCAGCTCCCCTGTCAGCTCTCTTATCAGCTCCCCTATCAGCTCCCCTATCAGCTCCCCTGTCAGCTCCCCTATCAGCTCCCCTGTCAGCTCCCCTGTCAGCTCTCTTATCAGCTCCCCTATCAGCTCCCCTATCAGCTCCCCTATCAGCTCCCCTATCAGCTCCCTGTCAGCTCCCCTATCAGCTCTCTTATCAGCTCCCCTATCAGCTCCCCTGTCAGCTCCCCTGTCAGCTCTCTTATCAGCTCCCCTGTCAGCTCCCCTATCAGCTCTCTTATCAGCTCCCCTATCAGCTCCCCTGTCAGCTCCCCTGTCAGCTCTCTTATCAGCTCCCCTGTCAGCTCCCCTATCAGCTCTCTTATCAGCTCCCCTATCAGCTCCCCTGTCAGCTCCCCTGTCAGCTCTCTTATCAGCTCCCCTATCAGCTCCCCTGTCAGCTCCCCTGTCAGCTCCTGTACCAGCTCCCCTGTCAGCTCCCCTATCAGCTCCCCTGTCAGCTCCCCTGTCAGCTCCCCTATCAGCTCCCCTGTCAGCTCTCTTATCAGCTCCCCTATCAGCTCCCCTGTCAGCTCCCCTGTCAGCTCCTCTATCAGCTCCCCTGTCAGCTCCCCTGTCAGCTCCCCTGTCAGCTCCCCTATCAGCTCCCCTATCAGCTCCCCTATCAGCTCCCCTGTCAGCTCCTCTATCAGCTCCCCTGTCAGCTCCCCTATCAGCTCCCCTGTCAGCTCCCCTGTCAGCTCCCCTGTCAGCTCCCCTGTCAGCTCCCCTGTCAGCTCCTGTACCAGCTCCCCTGTCAGCTCCCCTGTCAGCTCCCCTATCAGCTCCCCTATCAGCTCCCCTGTCAGCTCCCCTGTCAGCTCCCCTGTCAGCTCCCCTGTCAGCTCCCCTATCAGCTCCCCTGTCAGCTCCCCTATCAGCTCCCCTATCAGCTCCCCTGTCAGCTCCCCTATCAGCTCCCCTGTCAGCTCCCCTGTCAGCTCCCCTATCAGCTCCCCTATCAGCTCCCCTATCAGCTCCCCTATCAGCTCCCCTATCAGCTCCCCTGTCAGCTCTCTTATCAGCTCCCCTGTCAGCTCCCCTATCAGCTCCCCTATCAGCTCTCTTATCAGCTCCCCTGTCAGCTCCCCTGTCAGCTCTCTTATCAGCTCCCCTGTCAGCTCCCCTATCAGCTCCCCTATCAGCTCCCCTATCAGCTCCCCTGTCAGCTCCCCTGTCAGCTCTCTTATCAGCTCCCCTGTCAGCTCCCCTATCAGCTCCCCTATCAGCTCTCTTATCAGCTCCCCTGTCAGCTCCCCTATCAGCTCCCCTATCAGCTCCCCTATCAGCTCCCCTATCAGCTCCCCTATCAGCTCCCCTGTCAGCTCTCTTATCAGCTCCCCTGTCAGCTCCCCTATCAGCTCCCCTATCAGCTCTCTTATCAGCTCCCCTGTCAGCTCCCCTGTCAGCTCCCCTATCAGCTCCCCTGTCAGCTCCCCTGTCAGCTCTCTTATCAGCTCCCCTATCAGCTCCCCTGTCAGCTCCCCTGTCAGCTCCTGTACCAGCTCCCTGTCAGCTCCCCTATCAGCTCCCCTGTCAGCTCCCCTGTCAGCTCCCCTATCAGCTCCCCTGTCAGCTCTCTTATCAGCTCCCCTATCAGCTCCCCTGTCAGCTCCCCTGTCAGCTCCTCTATCAGCTCCCCTGTCAGCTCCCCTGTCAGCTCCCCTGTCAGCTCCCCTGTCAGCTCCCCTTTCAGCTCCCCTATCAGCTCCCCTGTCAGCTCCTCTATCAGCTCCCCTGTCAGCTCCCCTATCAGCTCCCCTGTCAGCTCCCCTGTCAGCTCCCCTGTCAGCTCCCCTGTCAGCTCCCCTGTCAGCTCCTGTACCAGCTCCCCTGTCAGCTCCCCTGTCAGCTCCCCTATCAGCTCCCCTATCAGCTCCCCTGTCAGCTCCCCTGTCAGCTCCCCTGTCAGCTCCCCTGTCAGCTCCCCTGTCAGCTCCCCTGTCAGCTCCTCTATCAGCTCCCCTGTCAGCTCCCCTATCAGCTCCCCTGTCAGCTCCCCTGTCAGCTCCCCTGTCAGCTCCCCTGTCAGCTCCCCTGTCAGCTCCCCTGTCAGCTCCCCTATCAGCTCCCCTGTCAGCTCCCCTGTCAGCTCCCCTGTCAGCTCCCCTATCAGCTCCCCTATCAGCTCCCCTATCAGCTCCCCTGTCAGCTCTCTATCAGCTCCCCTATCAGCTCCCCTGTCAGCTCCCCTATCAGCTCCCCTGTCAGCTCCCCTGTCAGCTCCCCTGTCAGCTCCCCTATCAGCTCCCCTATCAGCTCCCCTGTCAGCTCCCCTGTCAGCTCCCTGTCAGCTCCCCTATCAGCTCCCCTATCAGCTCCCCTATCAGCTCCCTGTCAGCTCTCTTATCAGCTCCCCTGTCAGCTCCCCTGTCAGCTCCCCTATCAGCTCCCCTATCAGCTCTCTTATCAGCTCCCCTGTCAGCTCCCCTATCAGGCCCCCTGTCAGCTCCCCTATCAGCTCTCTTATCAGCTCCCCTGTCAGCTCCCCTATCAGGCCCCCTATCAGCTCCCCTATCAGCTCTCTTATCAGCTCCCCTGTCAGCTCCCCTGTCAGCTCCCCTGTCAGCTCCCCTGTCAGCTCCCCTATCAGCTCCCCTGTCAGCTCCCCTATCAGGCCCCCTATCAGCTCCCCTATCAGCTCCCCTATCAGCTCTCTTATCAGCTCCCCTATCAGCTCCCCTGTCCGCTCTCTTATCAGCTCCCCTATCAGCTCCCCTATCAGCTCCCCTGTCAGCTCCCCTGTCAGCTCCCCTGTCAGCTCCCCTATCAGCTCCCCTGTCAGCTCCCCTGATAGCTCCCTTGTCAGCTCCCCTGTCAGCTCCCCTATCAGCTCCCCTATCAGGCCCCCTGTCAGCTCCCCTGTCAGCTCCCCTATCAGCTCCCCTATCAGGCCCCCTGTCAGCTCCCCTGATAGCTCTCCTGACAACCCCCCAAATCCACTGAGGACACACCAAAGCCAGAGATTGTGCTCCTCATTGACTCAAATGGCAAATACATTCAAGACACAAAGTGTAAACCACTTCTCCAATCTTTCTGGCTCTACAACAAAGAACAAACATCTAAAACATACACATAATCAAATAGTAATCTTAGAATCAACTATTAAAGATGACCAGAACCTACTGGATTCTCCAATTACATTCAATGAACTTCAGGACAAAATACAAACCCTCCAACCCAAAAAGGCCTGTGGTGTTGATGGTATCCTCAATGAAATGATAAAATATACAGACCACAAATTCCAATTTGTTATACTAAAACTATTTAACATCATCCTCAGCTCTGGCATCTTCCCCGATATTTGGAACCAAGGACTGATCACCCCAATACACAGCAGTGGAGTTCAATTTGACCCCAATAACGACCGTGGGATATGAGTCAACAGCAACCTTGGGAAAATCCTCTGCATTATCATTAACAGCAGACTTGTACATTTCCTCAATGAAAACAATGTACTGAGCAAATGTCAAATTGGCTTTTTATCAAATCATCATACGACAGACCACGTACTGCACACCCTAATTGACAACCAAACAAACCAAAACAAAGGTAAAGTCTTCTCATGCTTTGTTGATTACAAAAAAGGTTTTGACTCAATTTGGCATGAGGGTCTGCTATACAAACTGATGGAAAGTGGTGTTGAGCGAAAAACATACAACATTATAAAATCCATGTACACAAACTACAAGTGTGCGGTTAAAATTGGAAAAATACACACACATTTCTTTCCACAGAGCCGGGGGGTGAGACAGGGACACAGCTTAATCCCCACCTTCTTCAACATATATATCAATGAATTGGCGCGGGCACCAGAACAGTCTGCAGCACCCGGCCTCAACCTACTAGAATCTGAAATCAAATGTCTACTGTTTGCTGATGATCTGGAGCTTCTGTCCCCAACCAAGGAGGGCCTACAGCAGCACCTAGATCTTCTGAACAGATTCAGTCAGACCTGGGCACTGACAGACCTGGGCACTGACAGTAAATTTCAGTAAGACAAAAATAATGGTGTTCCAAAAAGGTCCAGTTCCCAGGACCATGAATATAAATTCTATCTAGACACTATTGCCCTAGAGCAGACAAAAAACTATACATACCTTGGCCTAAACATCAACACCACAGGTAACATCCACCAAGCTGCAAACGATCTGAGAGACCAGGTGAAAAGGGCCTTCTATGCACATCAAAAAGAACATCAAATGTAACATATCAATTAGGATCTGGCTAAAACGTTATAGAGCCCATTGCCCTTTATGATTGTGAGTTCTGGGGTCCGCTCAACAACCAAGAATTCACAAAATGGGACGAACACCAAATTGAGACTCTGCACGCAGAATTCTGCAAAAAATACTGTCTGTGTACAACGTAAAATTATGCATGCAGAGCAGAATTAGGCCGATACCCGCTAAATTATCAAAATCCAGAAAAGAGACGTTAAATTATACAACCACCTAAAAGGAAGCGATTCCCAAACCTTCCATAACAAAGCCATCACCTACAGAGAGATGAACCTGGAGAAGAACCCCTAAGCA
>NC_088220.1:88466930-88506930 GCF_036934945.1 Oncorhynchus masou masou | reverse complement strand
ACCTCATGCTACAACCTGACCTCATGCTACAACCTGACCTCATGCTACAACCTGACCTCATGCTAAAACCTAACCTCATGCTACAACCTAACCTCATGCTACAACCTGACCTCATGCTAAAACCTAACCTCATGCTACAACCTAACCTCATGCTACAACCTAATCTCATGCTACAACCTAACCTCATGCTACAACCTAACCTCATGCTACAACCTGACCTCATGCTACAACCTAACCTCATGCTACAACCTAACCTCATGCTACAACCTAACCTCATGCTACAACCTGACCTCATGCTACAACCTAACCTTATGCTACAACCTAACCTCATGCTACAACCTAACCTCATGCTACAACCTAACCTCATGCTACAACCTGACCTCATGCTACAACCTAACCTCATGCTACAACCTGACCTCATGCTACAACCTGACCTCATGCTACAACCTGACCTCATGCTACAACCTGACCTCATGCTACAACCTGACCTCCTGCTACAACCTGACCTCATGCTACAACCTAACCTCATGCTACAACCTGACCTCATGCTACAACCTAACCTCATGCTACAACCTGACCTCATGCTACAACCTGACCTCATGCTACAACCTGACCTCATGCTACAAACGGACCTCATGCTACAACCTGACCTCATGCTACAACCTGACCTCATGCTACAACCTGACCTCATGCTACAACCTGACCTCCTGCTACAACCTGACCTCATGCTACAACCTGACCTCATGCTACAAACGGACCTCATGCTACAACCTGACCTCATGCTACAACCTAACCTCATGCTACAACCTGACCTCATGCTACAAACGGACCTCATGCTACAACCTGACCTCCTGCTACAACCTGACCTCATGCTACAACCTGACCTCATGCTACAACCTGACCTCATGCTACAACCTAACCTCATGCTACAACCTGACCTCATGCTACAAACGGACCTCATGCTACAACCTGACCTCATGCTACAACCTGACCTCATGCTACAACCTGACCTCATGCTACAACCTGACCTCATGCTACAACCTGACCTCCTGCAACAACCTGACCTCCTGCTACAACCTGACCTCATGCTACAACCTGACCTCATGCTACAAACGGACCTCATGCTACAACCTGACCTCATGCTACAACCTAACCTCATGCTACAACCTGACCTCATGCTACAAACGGACCTCATGCTACAACCTGACCTCCTGCTACAACCTGACCTCATGCTACAACCTGACCTCCTGCTACAACCTGACATGCTACAACCTGACCTCATGCTACAACCTGACCTCATGCTACAACCTGACCTCATGCTACAACCTGACCTCATGCTACAACCTAACCTCATGCTACAACCTGACCTCATGCTACAACCTGACCTCCTGCTACAACCTGACATGCTACAACCTGACATCATGCTACAACCTGACCTCCTGCTACAACCTGACATGCTACAACCTGACCTCATGCTACAACCTGACCTCATGCTACAACCTGACCTCATGCTACAACCTGACCTCATGCTACAACCTAACCTCATGCTACAACCTGACCTCATGCTACAACCTGACCTCCTGCTACAACCTGACATGCTACAACCTGACATCATGCTACAACCTGACATGCTACAACCTGACCTCATGCTACAACCTGACCTCATGCTACAACCTGACCTCATGCTACAACCTGACCTCATGCTACAACCTAACCTCATGCTACAACCTAACCTCATGCTACAACCTAACCTATTGTACTGATGAAGGCCGGCTGTACTGCCAATCATGGTGTGATTGCGAGAGAGAGAGACTGTGTGATTTGCTAGTCTCTGTGTAAGAAGCTGTGTGATTGGATAGTCTCTGTGTAAGAGGCTGTGTGATTGGCTAGTCTCTGTTTAAGAGGCTGTGTGATTGGTTAGTCTCTGTTTAAGAGACTGTGTGATTGGTTAGTCTCTGTTTAAGAGACTGTGTGATTGGTTAGGCTCTGTGTTAGAGGCTGTGTAATTGGTTAGTCTCTGGACTGACTGGCTAGCACCCGGCTGTACCACTCTCTGATTAAAGTCTACACACAGTATTAAAAAAGGAGAGGAGAGGAGAGGAGAGGAGAGGTAAGAATGTTTTGAAGGGAGGCTGAGGAGGAAATCAAACTCACAGACTCCTTCAGACCGTACATAACATACGCAACTACATTGGAATGGAATGACTGTCCTTTGTCCATTGAATTCTCTGCTATGCCGGGGCCCAGCCCTACTCCCTTAAAGCCGGGGCCCAGCCCTACTCCCTTAAAGCCGGGTCTAGCCCTACTCCCTTAAAGCCGGGGTCCAGCCCTACTCCCTTAAAGCTGGGGCCCAGCCCTACTCCCTTAAAGCCGGGTCTAGCCCTACTCCCTTAAAGCCGGGGTCCAGCCCTACTCCCTTAAAGCTGGGGCCCAGCCCTACTCCCTTAAAGCCGGGGCCCAGCCCTACTCCCTTAAAGCCAGGGCCCAGCCAGGGCCTCACCATCTTCAAACATCTGCTATCTGAGCAGCTAACCGATCGCTGCAGCTGTATATAGTCTTATCGGTAAATAGCCCACCCAATTATACCTACCTCATCTCCATACTGTTTTTATTTATTTACTTTTCTACTCTTTTGCACATCAATATCTCTACCTGTACATGACCATCTGATCATTTATCACTCCAGTGTTAATCTGCAAAATTGTAATTATTCGCCTACCTCCTCATGCCTTTTGCACACAATGTATATAGACCCCTTTTTTCTACTGTGTTATTGACTTGTTTATTGTTTACTCAATGTGTAACTCTGTGTTGTCTGTTCACACTGCTATGCTTTATCTTGGCCAGGTCGCAGTTGCAAATGAGAACTTGTTCTCAACTAGCCTACCTGGCTAAATAAAGGTGAAATAAAAAATTTAAAAAAATAAAGCCGGGGCCCAGCCCTACTCCCTTATAGCCGGAGTCCAGCCCAACTACCTTAAAGCCGGAGTCCAGCCCTACTCCCTTAAAGCCGGAGTCCAGCCCAACTCCCTTATAGCCGGAGTCCAGCCCAACTACCTTAAAGCCGGAGTCCAGCCCTACTCCCTTAAAGCCGGGGTCCAGCCCTACTCCCTTATAGCCGGAGTCCAGCCCAACTACCTTAAAGCCGGAGTCCAGCCCTACTCCCTTAAAGCCGTTGTCCAGCCCAACTCCCTTATAGCCGGAGTCCAGCCCAACTCACTTAAAGCCGGGGCCCAGCCCTACTACCTTATAGCCGGAGTCCAGCCCAACTACCTTAAAGCCGGAGTCCAGCCCTACTCCCTTATAGCCGGAGTCCAGCCCAACTCCCTTATAGCCGGAGTCCAGCCCAACTCCCTTAAAGCCGGGGTCCAGCCCTACTCCCTTATAGCCGGAGTCCAGCCCAACTACCTTAAAGCCGGAGTCCAGCCCTACTCCCTTAAAGCCGGGGCCCAGCCCTACTCCCTTATAGCCGGAGTCCAGCCCAACTACCTTAAAGCCGGAGTCCAGCCCTACTCCCTTAAAGCCGGAGTCCAGCCCAACTACCTTAAAGCCGGAGTCCAGCCCTACTCCCTTAAAGCCGGGGCCAGCCCTACTCCCTTATAGCCAGAGTCCAGCCCAACTACCTTAAAGCCGGAGTCCAGCCCAACTCCATAAAGCCGGGGCCCAGCCCTACTCCCTTATAGCCGGAGTCCAGCCCAACTACCTTAAAGCCGGAGTCCAGCCCTACTCCCTTAAAGCCGGAGTCCAGCCCAACTCCCTTATAGCCGGAGTCCAGCCCAACTACCTTAAAGCCGGGGTCCAGCCCTACTCCCTTAAAGCCGGAGTCCAGCCCAACTCCCTTATAGCCGGAGTACAGCCCAACTCCCTTAAAGCCGGAGTCCAGCCCAACTACCTTAAAGCCGGGGTCCAGCCCTACTCCCTTATAGCCGGAGTCCAGCCCAACTACCTTAAAGCCGGGGTCCAGCCCTACTCCCTTAAAGCCGGAGTCCAGCCCAACTCCCTTAAAGCCGGGGTCCAGCCCTACTCCCTTAAAGCCGGAGTCCAGCCCAACTACCTTAAAGCCGGGGTCCAGCCCTACTCCCTTAAAGCCGGAGTCCAGCCCAACTCCCTTAAAGCCGGAGTCCAGCCCAACTACCTTAAAGCCGGGGTCCAGCCCTACTCCCTTAAAGCCGGAGTCCAGCCCAACTCCCTTAAAGCCGGAGTCCAGCCCAACTCCCTTAAAGCCGGAGTCAAGCCCAACTCCCTTAAAGCCGGAGTCCAGCCCAACTCCCTTAAAGCCGGAGTCCAGCCCAACTCCCTTAAAGCCGGAGTACAGCCCTACTCCCTTAAAGCCGGAGTCCAGCCCAACTCCCTTAAAGCCGGGGTCTAGCCCTACTCCCTTAAAGCCGGGGCCCAGCCCTACTCCCTTAAGGCCAGGGCCCAGCCCTACTCCCTTAAAGCCAGGGCCTAGCCCTACTCCCTTAAAGCCAGGTCCCAGCCCTACTCCCTTAAAGCCGGGTCCAGCCCAACTCCCTTAAAGCCGGGGCCCAGACCTACTCCCTTAAAGCCAGGGCACAGCCCTACTCCCTTAAAGCCGGGGTCCAGCCCCACTCCCTTGAAGCCGTGGCCCAGCCCTACTCCCTTAAAGCCGGGGCCCAGGCCTTCTCCCTTAAAGCCGGGGTCCAGCCCTACTCCCTTAAAGCCGGGGCCCAGCCCTAATCCCTTAAATCCGGGGCCCAGCCCTACTCCCTTAAAGCTGAGGCCTAGCCCTACTCCCTTAAAGCCGGGGCCCAGCCAACTCCCTTAAAGCCGGGGCCCAACCCCAGTAAGACAAAAAATAATGGTGTTCCAAAAAATGTCCAGTTTCCAGGACCATGAATACAAATTCCATCTAGACATTATTTTCCCTTTTGTACTTTAACTATTTGCACATCATTACAACACTGTATATATACATAATATAACATGTTAATGTCTTTATTCTTTTGGAGATTCTGTGAGCGTAATGTTTACTGTTCATTTTTATTGTTTATTTCACTTTTGTTTATTATCTACTACACTTGCTTTGGCAATATTAACATATGTTTCCCATGCCAATAAAGCCCCTTGAATTGAAATGAATTGAATTGAAAGAGAGCGAGAGCGAGAGCGAGAGCGAGAGCAAGCATGGGAAGCTGGGAGGAGGGAGTGAGAGCGAGAGTGAGAGTGAGCATGGGAAGCTGGGAGGAGGGAGTGAGAGTGAGAGTGAGAGCCAGCATGGGAAGCTGGGAGGAGGGAGTGAGAGTGAGAGCCAGCATGGGAAGCTGGGAGGGGGGAGTGAGAGTGAGAGTGAGAGCCAGCCTGGGAAGCTGGGAGGAGGGAGTGAGAGTGAGAGCCAGCATGGGAAGCTGGGAGGAGGGAGTGAGTGAGAGCCAGCATGGGAAGCTGGGAGGAGGGAGTGAGAGTGAGTGAGAGCCAGCATGGGAAGCTGGGAGGAGGGAGTGAGAGTGAGAGTGAGAGCCAGCATGGGAAGCTGGGAGGAGGGAGTGAGAGTGAGAGCCAGCATGGGAAGCTGGGAGGGGGGAGTGAGAGTGAGAGTGAGAGCCAGCCTGGGAAGCTGGGAGGAGGGAGTGAGAGTGAGAGCCAGCATGGGAAGCTGGGAGGAGGGAGTGAGAGTGAGAGCCAGCATGGGAAGCTGGGAGGAGGGAGTGAGAGTGAGAGTGAGAGCCAGCATGGGAAGCTGGGAGGAGGGAGTGAGAGTGAGAGCCAGCATGGGAAGCTGGGAGGGGGGAGTGAGTGTGAGAGTGAGAGCCAGCATGGGAAGCTGGGAGGAGGGAGTGAGAGTGAGAGCCAGCATGGGAAGCTGGGAGGAGGGAGTGAGTGTGAGAGTGAGAGCCAGCATGGGAAGCTGGGAGGAGGGAGTGAAAGTGAGAGTGAGAGCCAGCATGGGAAGCTGGGAGGAGGGAGTGAGTGAGAGTGAGAGCCAACATGGGAAGCTGGGAGGAGGGAGTGAGAGTGAGAGCCAGCATGGGAAGCTGGGAGGAGGGAGTGAGAGTGAGAGTGAGAGCCAGCATGGGAAGCTGGGAGGAGGGAGTGAGAGTGAGAGTGAGAGCCAGCATGGGAAGCTGGGAGGAGGGAGTGAGAGTGAGAGCCAGCATGGGAAGCTGGGAGGGGGGAGTGAGAGTGAGAGTGAGAGCCAGCCTGGGAAGCTGGGAGGAGGGAGTGAGAGTGAGAGCCAGCATGGGAAGCTGGGAGGAGGGAGTGAGAGTGAGAGCCAGCATGGGAAGCTGGGAGGAGGGAGTGAGAGTGAGAGCCAGCATGGGAAGCTAGGAGGAGGGAGTGAGAGTGAGAGCCAGCATGGGAAGCTGGGAGGAGGGAGTGAGAGTGAGAGTGAGAGCCAGCATGGGAAGCTGGGAGGAGGGAGTGAGAGTGAGAGTGAGAGCCAGCATGGGAAGCTGGGAGGAGGGAGTGAGAGTGAGAGCCAGCATGGGAAGCTGGGAGGAGGGAGTGAGAGTGAGAGTGAGAGCCAGCATGGGAAGCTGGGAGGAGGGAGTGAGAGTGAGAGCCAGCATGGGAAGCTGGCAGGAGGGAGTGAGAGTGAGAGCCAGCATGGGAAGCTGGGAGGAGGGAGTGAGAGTGAGAACCAGCATGGGAAGCTGGGAGGAGGGAGTGAGAGTGAGAGTGAGAGCCAGCATGGGAAGCTGGGAGGGGGGAGTGAGAGTGAGAGTGAGAGCCAGCCTGGGAAGCTGGGAGGAGGGAGTGAGAGTGAGAGCCAGCATGGGAAGCTGGGGGGAGGGAGTGAGAGTGAGAACCAGCATGGGAAGCTGGGAGGAGGGAGTGAGAGTGAGAGTGAGAGCCAGCATGGGAAGCTGGGAGGGGGGAGTGAGAGTGAGAGCCAGCCTGGGAAGCTGGGAGGAGGGAGTGAGAGTGAGAGCCAGCATGGGAAGCTGGGAGGAGGGAGTGAGAGTTTGAATGGTAGTACAGTACTTTACAGAGGAGGGGGGATAGGAGGGAGGGGAGAGGAGGGGGGATAGGAGGGAGGGAGGGGAGAGGAGGGGGGGATAGGAGGGAGGGTGGGGAGGCAAAAGTTAGGAGATATTTAATCAACGGAAGAGTTCTATAGGGCGACGCAATCAGCCGGGTTTGGCCAACATTGTAAATAAAAATGTAATCTTAAATGAATTGCCTGGTTAAAGAGAGAGAGAGAGAGAGAGAGAGAGAGAGAGAGAGAGAGAGAGAGAGAGAGAGACAGAGAGAGAGTGAGAGAGAGACAGAGAGACAGAGAGAGAGAGAGAGAGAGAGAGAGAGAGAGAGATTGAGAGAAAGAGAGAGTGAGAGAGAGAGAGAGAGAGAGAGAGAGTGAGGAGGAGGAGAGAGAGAGACAGAGAGAGAGAGAGAGAGAGAGAGGGAGGAGGAGAAGGGGAGAAGGTCTGGCTGCTTGGCATTAGGATGCGTTACAACTCTGATCTACGACATGCACCAAGTTACAGCCTGGGTCTGATTCATTGGCCAGGAGAGCAGAGGGGCAAGGTGGAGAGGGGGGTCAAGGGGCAAGGTGGAGAGGGGGTCAAGGGGCAAGGTGGAGAGGGGGGTCAAGGGGCAAGGTGGAGAGGGGGTCAAGGGGCAAGGTGGAGAGGGGGTCAAGGGGCAAGGTGGAGAGGGGTCAAGGGGCAAGGTGGAGAGGGGGTCAAGGGGCAAGGTGGAGAGGGGGTCAAGGGGCAAGGTGAAGAGGGGGGTCAAGGGGCAAGGTGGAGAGGGGGTCAAGGGGCAAGGTGGAGAGGGGGTCAAGGGGCAAGGTGGAGAGGGGGTCAAGGGGCAAGGTGGAGAGGGGGTCAAGGGGCAAGGTGGAGAGGGGGGTCAAAGGGCAAGGTGGAGAGGGGGTCAAGGGCAAGGTGGAGAGGGGGTCAAGGGGCAAGGTGGAGAGGGGGTCAAGGGGCAAGGTGGAGAGGGGATCAAGGGGCAAGGTGGAGAGGGGGTCAAGGGGCAAGGTGGAAAGGGGGGTCAAAGGGCAAGGTGGAGGGAGGGTCAAGGGGCAAGGTGGAGAAGGGGGTCAAGGGGCAAGGCAGAGAGGGGGGTCAAGGGGCAAGGTGGAGAGGGGGTCAAGGGGCAAGGCGGAGAGGCAAGGGGTAAGGTGAGAGAGGGGAGAGTGGGGGTCAAGGGGTAAGGTGGAGAAGGGGGTCAAGGGGCAAGGCGGAGAGGGGGGAGAGGAGAGAGGGGATTGTGGGGGTCAAGGGGCAAGGCGGAGAGAGGAGGAGAGGAGAGAGGGGGGGAGGAGAGGGTAGGGGTCAAGGGGTAAAGTCTCCTACAGATAGTTCCCTGGTTCCTGCTAAGTCTCCTACAGATAGTTCCCTGGCCAGAGACCGAAAGCACTCTCAAGGTACAACATATACAGTATATACTAAATAATTCAATTTCAAACATTTGCAACAAAAACAAAATGACAGCATGCTCCAAACAGATACTCGCAGGAAACTAAGAATCACAAAAAGATCTCTCGCAAACAGCCAAGCTGGAGGAAAAAATCAAAAATTGGATTGCTCTCCATGTGTGTGTGTTTGTGTGTGTGTGTGTGTGCTGCTGTTTTGTGTCTCCATCGAGGGGCTTGAGAAAAGTACACACACACACACACACACACACACACACACACACACACACACACACACACACACACACACACACACACACACACACACACACACACACACACCATATTTCCATTTGTCATTGAGCTGCAGGAGGACAATAAACAGACTTGATGCATGATGCATCTGAGGGTACTGCTTTCACTCCTCTCCTCTCCTCCACTCCCTCTCCTCTCCTCCCCTCTCCTCTCCTCTCCCCACTCTCCTCTCCCCACTCTCCTCTCCTCTCCTCTACTACTCTCTTCTCTGTAGTTCCTATCTAGTGAGACTTGAGCAACACAGCCGAGTTAAAACAAACACACACTAAAAAGCGATGGTAAAATTAGTCTCTCCACGCAGAAATCTGTTCTCCAACCCAAACACACAACAAAGCCACTTCCTTGTATGACAATTTTTGAGGACATTAAAATAAATCCCCCCCCCCCCCCGATTCAAACACACAGTGCTTTATTTGGTCTATGTAAATGTTTATCTGTCGGTCCAGCACTGTCACCCTTAGACAGACCAGAGCTGGTTTGTTGTGCAGAAGTAGCTCAGCGATCGTCATCCTCACAACACAACCTGTCTGGGTGGTGAGGTTTACAGTAACTCCCTGTTGGCCTTTCCAACACCGCTGGCTCTCAGTCAAATCATTACAAACTCCAACATAACTTCTCTCTATACGTCGTTGGAGGTGTGTGTGCACGTGTGCGCGAGTGTGTGTGTGTGTGTGTGTGTGCATGGGTGTGTGTGCATGTGGGCGTGTGTGTGTGTGCGTGGGTGTGTGTGTGTGCATGGGTGTGTGTGCACGTGGGCGTGTGTGTGTGTGCGTGGGTGTGTGTGTGTGCATGGGTGTGTGTGCACGTGGGCGTGTGTGCGTGGGTGTGTGTGGGTGTGTGTGTGTTCGTCATTGGAGGTGAGAGTCAGAATTCCATAACGCCTCTGATGGAGCCAACACTAGAAGACTAAAATAATAACACTAACACTAGAAGACTAAAATAATAACACTAACACTAGAAGACTAAAATAATAACACTAACACTAGAAGACTAAAATAATAACAATAACACTAGAAGACTAAAATAATAACACTATCACTAACACGACACTATCACTAACACTAACACTAACACTAACACTAACACTATCACTATCACTAACAATAACAATAACACTATCACTAACACTATCACTATCACTAACAATAACAATAACACTAACACTATCACTATCACTATCACTATCACTAACACTACACTAACACTATCACTATCACTAACAATAACACTATCACTATCACTAACAATAACACTATCACTATCACTAACAATAACACTATCACTATCACTATCACTATCACTAACACTACACTATCACTATCACTATCACTATCACTAACACTACACTAACACTAACACTAACACTATCACTATCACTATCACTAACACTATCACTATCACTAACACTGACACTAACACTATCACGAACACTATCACTATCACTATCGCTATCACTATCACTAACAAAAACACTATCACTATCACTAACACTATCACTATCACTAACACTATCACTATCACTATCACTATCACTATCACTAACAATAACACTATCACTATCGCTATCACTATCACTATCACTATCACTATCACTAACACTATCACTATCACTATCACTAACAATAACACTATCACTATCACTAACACTAACACTATCACTATCACTATCACTATCGCTAACACTATGACTATCACTAACACTATCACTATCACTATCACTAACAATAACACTATCACTATCACTAACACTAACACTAACACTATCACTATCACTATCACTATCGCTAACACTATGACTATCACTAACACTATCCCTATCACTATCACCAACACTATCACTATCACTACACTAAGAGTTAGACTAACACAAACCCTTATTCTAAACCTAACCCTTACCGTAACATTAGCATGCAGATAGTTTGTTGGTAGTATGACCATCTGTAGGGCATCTATATTGGACTATGCAACCCTCTAATGTGCTGTTTTCTACTGAGATCTACTGAGCTCTACTGTACTCTACTGTACTCCAATGAGCTCTTCTATACTCTACTGTAGTCTGCCATACTCTACCGAGCTCTACTGTACTGTACTGTACTCTACTGTGCTCTACTGTACTCTACTGTGCTCTACTGAGCTCTACTGTACTTTACTGAGCTCTACTGTACTCTACTGTACTGTAATCCACTCTACTGTACTCTACTGCACTGTACTCTACTCTACTGTACTCCACAGTACTCTACTGTACTGTACTCTACTGTACTGTACTCTACTGAGCTCTACTGTACTCTACTGAGCTCTACTGTACTCTACTCTACTGTACTCTACTGTACTGTACTCTACCGAGCTCTATTGTACTCTACTGAGCTCTACTGTACTCTACTCTACTGTACTCTACTGTACTGTACTCTACCGAGCTCTATTGTACTCTACTGAGCTCTAATGTACAGTGCTCTACTGTACTCTACTGTACTGTAATCTACTCTACTGTATTCTACTGCACTGTACTCTACTCTACTGTACTCCACAGTACTCTACTGTACTGTACTCTACTGTACTGTACTCTACTGAGCTCTACTGTACTCTACTCTACTGTACTCTACTGTACTGTACTCTACCGAGCTCTATTGTACTCTACTGAGCTCTACTGTACTCTACTGTAGGCTACCAAACTCTACCAAGCTCTACTCTACTGTACTCTTCTGTGCTCTACTGCACTCTACTCTACTGTACTCTGCTGTACTGTAATCTACTATACTCTACTGTACTGTACTCTACTGAGCTCTACTGTACTCTACCGAGCTCTACTCTACTCTACTGTGCTCTATTCTACTGTCCTCTACTGTATTGTACTCTACTGCACTCTACTGAGCTCTACTGTACTCCACTGTAGTCTACCATACTCTACCGAGCTCTACTCTACTGTACTCTACTGTAATGTACTCTACTTTACTCTCCTCTACTGTACCCTACAGTACTCTACTGTACTCTACTGTACTGTAGAAACATAAAAAACTGAGACCAAACTTTTCATCTGCACAGTTCCAGTAAATGTGTATTTTTTGTAAAATGTTCAGTGTGAAATGTTCAGTGTGAAATGTTGTGTGAAATGTTCATTGTAAATGTGTTAAAAGTACTCCTTGTAGATAGAGTTGTTTGTTAAACTTTGAAATCAATGGTTTTTGTTTGGCATGCATTCCGTTACCGTGAAATTGATCACTGATTGTATCTGTCAAGAAGGAGGTGCTGAAT
Source organism: Oncorhynchus masou masou (assembly GCF_036934945.1). Lineage (NCBI taxonomy): Eukaryota > Metazoa > Chordata > Actinopteri > Salmoniformes > Salmonidae > Oncorhynchus > Oncorhynchus masou. The sequence continues at coordinate 88,495,043 of NC_088220.1, read as the reverse complement.
TTGTTCTCTAAATATCCTATCACATTAGTCTAGTCTGGTTGTATTTTAAATATCGTATTAGTTTAAAGTAAGGTGGTTGAATTTTAAACATTATTTTAGTCTAAAATAAGGTGGTTGTATTTTAATGGTAGATCAACTGACACAAACAAAACCACACTCTACTAAACCAAACCAAACCAAACCACACCAAACAAAGCTAAACCAAACTAAACCAAACCAAACTAAACCAAACCAGTTAATTCTACTTCCCCTATTCCTGTTGACTGTGTGTACCGTCTGTCTTGATAAACAGTGAGTTTACGTTTCAATGGGTTGAATCTCTCCCTCAAGGAGCAGCAGAGTGGAGGGGGCCACATCTCCTCTTTTTAGCCCTGGCCTAAAATGGCACCCACAACCACAGCCCCAGCCCCAGCATAGTCAAAGCCCAGCTACAGGCAGGCCCAGGCCAGGGATGGAAGCAACAAGAGTTGCAGCGGTAGCCCACACCACACCACGTCCCTCCCTCCCTCAGTCACACTCAGCAGCACAGAGCAGCCCTTCACAAGTGGCCTGTTCTGTTTGTCAGCCCGAGGGGAGTTGCCAGCCACTAGTTCTGCCTTAATATAGTATTGCTGTATTCTCTCTCTCTCCTCCACACAGGAAAAAGCCACACATTGGGGCACAGAGAGAAACCAAGAGAGAAACCAGAGAAACCAGAAGAGAAACCAGATAGAAACCAGAGAGAAACCAGAGAGAAACCCTGAGAAACCAGATAGAAACCAGATAGAATCTTGAGAGAAACCATAGAGAAACCAGATATAAACCAGAGAGAAACCAGATAGAAGCCAGAGAAACCAGATAGTAACCAGAGAAACCAGATAGAAACCAGAGAGAAGCCAGAGAGAAACCAGATAGAAACCAGAGAGAAACCAGATAGAAACCAGAGAGAAACCAGATAGAAACCAGAGAGAAACCAGAGAGAAACCAGATAGAAACCAGAGAGAAGCCAGAGAGAAACCAGATAGAAACCAGAGAGAAACCAGATAGAAACCAGAGAGAAGCCAGAGAGAAACCAGATAGAAACCAGAGAGAAACCAGATAGAAACCTGAGAGAAACCAGAGAAACCAGATAGAAACCAGAGAAACCAGATAGAAACCAGCTGGAAACCAGAGAAACCAGATAGAAACCAGAGAAACCAGAGAGAAACCAGAGAGAAACCAGATATAAACCAGAGAGAACCCAGAGAGAAACTATAGAGAACCCCAGAGAGAAACCAGATAGAAACCAGAAAGAAACCAGAGAGAAACCAGATATAAATCAGATAGAAACCAGAAAGAAACCAGAGAGAAACCAGATAGAAACCAGATAGAAACCAGATAGAAACCAGAGAAACCAGATAGAAACCAGAGATAAACCAGATAGAAACCAGACAGAAACCAGATAGAAACCAGAGAGAAACCAGATAGAGACAAGAGAGAAACCAGAGAAACCAGAGAGAAACCGAGAGAGAAACCAGATAGAAACCAGACAGAAACCAGATAGAAACCAGAGAGAAACCAGATAGAAACCAGAGAGAGAGAAACCAGAGAGAAACCGAGAGAGAAACCAGATAGAAAACGGATAGAAACCAGATAGAAACCAGAGAGAAACCAGATAGAAACCAGAGAGACCAGAGAGAAACCAGATAGAAACCAGAGAGAAACCAGATATAAACCAGAAAGAAACCAGAGAGAAACCAGATATAAACCAGAAAGAAACCAGAGAGAAACCAGATAGAAACCAGATAGAAACCAGAAAGAAACCAGATAGAAACCAGATAGAAACCAGATAGAAACCAGATAGAAACCAGAGAGAAACCAGATAGAAACCAGAGAGAAACCAGAGAGAAACCCATGTCAGATGTGACTTATATATCAACACAGTAAAGAGAGAGCTATGAGAGCTGTGTTAACTCTGTGGACTTGGGTCCGGCTCCCACTAACGTAACAACACACTCAATCAGTCCAGAGAATTTAGGAGGGTCACCTTCAGGAAGAGAAAAATAAATTAATCTTGCAAACAGGAAGGGAAGCTGAGGATGCAAAAATACCCTCCTAAATTCTGGAAGACTCTGGAACACTGCTGTTTCCGTGGGAGAAGAGAGAGCGAGAGAGCAAAAGAAAGAAAGACAGAAAGAAAGAAAGAAAGAAAGAAAGAAAGAAAGAAAGAAAGAAAGAAAGAAAGAAAGAGAGACAAAGAGACAGAGAGAGAGACAGAGAGCGAGACAGAGAGAGAGAGAGAGAGAGAGAGAGAGAGAGAGAGAGACAGAGACAGAGAGAGAGACAGATAGAGAGAGACAGAGAGACAGAGAGAGAGAGAGACAGAGACAGATAGAGAGAGAGAGAGATAGAGACAGAGACAGAGACAGATAGATAGAGAGAGAGAGAGAGAGAGAGAGAGAGAGAGAGAGAGAGAGACAGAGACAGAGACAGAGAGAGACAGATAGAGAGAGAGACAGAGACAGAGAGAGAGAGAGAGAGAGAGAGAGAGACAGAGACAGAGAGAGACAGAGACAGAGAGAGACAGAGACAGAGACAGAGATAGGAGATCTGTCCGATAGAAGCCAGTCTCCATCTCTCCGTAGGGCCCTGGTCAAAAGTAGTGCACTATGTAAGGACTAGGGTCCCATTTGGAACACGGACAACGTGACTACAGAGAACCTAGAGGTTACCAGACTACTACAGGGGTCATCAGACACAGAGGACCCTAGAGGTTACCAGACTACTACAGGGGTCATCAGACAGAGAGGACCCTAGAGGTTACCAGACTACTACAGAGGACCGAGAGGTTACCAGACTACTACAGGGGTCATCAGACACAGAGGACCTAGAGGTTACCAGACTACTACAGAGGACCGAGAGGTTACCAGACTACTACAGGGGTCATCAGACACAGAGGACCTAGAGGTTACCAGACTACTACAGGGGTCATCAGACAGAGAGGACCCTAGAGGTTACCAGACTACTACAGGGGTCATCAGACACAGATCAAGGACATTATGGGATTTGTTTTTGTCAGGAAGGACTACAGTACTTTATAATGTCATGTTGTAATGTACTGGGTAATGTTTACTCTGTTTGTTCTTTCGCACTGATGTGGTTCAGAGCAATCAGCCGAAGTTCTCTCATAACCTGCAGCAGCCAAACATCACAACATTACATCCATCTGCCATGTCAGTATCATTCAGTATTATGGCCATTCAACACCGACTCCATACTGAATAGCGTTTTATATTTACACCGTAAACATCTATTTGTTACTTCTGGTAGCTTGTTGTAAAGCGTCATTTGTGTTTTAAAACAGCCGTGTTATCGTTATTTAAATAGATGTGTTTGATGAAACTAGGAATAACTAACAGTTAAAGCTGGAACTAAACCACCGTTGAGGTCCTCAAAGGGGAAGTGTGTGTTTTTCCCTGATATCTACAGCTGTGTTTGGAACAGTACTGCAGCCATGATGCCCCACCACACCCACGGGCTGAAACTACAGCCATGATGCCCCACCACACCCACGGGCTGAAACTACAGCCATGATGCCCCACCACACCCACGGGCTGAAACTACAGCCATGATGTCCCACCACACCCACGGGCTGAAACTACAGCCATGATGTCCCACCACACCCACGGGCTGAAACTACAGCCATGATGTCCCACCACACCCACGGGCTGAAACTACGGCCATGATGTCCCACCACACCCACGGGCTGAAACTACAGCCATGATGTCCCACCACACCCACGGGCTGAAACTACAGCCATGATGTCCCACCACACCCACGGGCTGAAACTACAGCCATGATGTCCCACCACACCTACGGGCTGAAACTACAGCCATGATGTCTCACCACACCCACGGGCTGAAACTACAGCCATGATGTCCCACCACACCCACGGGCTGAAACTACAGCCATGATGCCCCACCACACCCACGGGCTGAAACTACAGCCATGATGCCCCACCACACCCACGGGCTGAAAATACAGCCATGATGTCCCACCACACCCACGGGCTGAAACTACAGCCATGATGTCCCACCACACCATGCATGCATACACGTATGCTTGCGTACACACACACACACACACACACACACACACACACACACACACACACACACACACACACACACACACACACACACACACACACAGACACACAGACACACACACACTCCAAGGTTTCCGTTCATGGAAGTTGGAGACGGACAAGTGACCGGGAATTTTTTTTTTAATTGATCAGACATTTGCGAAATGTTCCCGGTCATCTAAATGCATTGGGTGCCGAACCAAGTAGGGCCCAAGCAGCCAGCACCTTGAATAAACCACGGATAATGGCCAAATTACCCACGTTTAAATGTCCTTAAAAACAGCCTGTAACTAATGACTAAAACATGCATGGTCCGGATGTGCAGCATATGCACAGCTACAGTTGAAGTCAGGAAGTTTACATACACCTTCGCCAAATACATTTAAACTCAGTTTTTCACAATTCCTGACATTTAATCCTAGTAAAAATGCCCTGTCTTAGGTCAGTTAGGATCACCACTTTATTATAAGAATTTGAAATGTCAGAATAATAGTAGAGAGAATTATTTATTTCAGCTTTTATTTCTTTCATCACATTCCCAGAGGGTCAGAAGTTTACATACACACAATTAGTATTTGGTAGCATTGCCTTTAAATTGTTTAACTTGGGTCAAATGTTTTGGGTATCCTTCCACAAGCTTCCCACAATAAGTTGGATGAATTTTGTCCCATTCCTCCTGACAGAGCTGGTGTAACTGAGTCAGGTTTGTAGGCCTCCTGACAGAGCTGGTGTAACTGAGTCAGGTTTGTAGGCCTGCTGACAGAGCTGGTGTAACTGAGTCAGGTTTGTAGGCCTCCTGACAGAGCTGGTGTAACTGAGTCAGGTTTGTAGGCCTCCTGACAGAGCTGGTGTAACTGAGTCAGGTTTGTAGGCCTCCTGACAGAGCTGGTGTAACTGAGTCAGGTTTGTAGGCCTCCTGACAGAGCTGGTGTAACTGAGTCAGGTTTGTAGGCCTCCTGACAGAGCTGGTGTAACTGAGTCAGGTTTGTAGGCCTCCTGACAGAGCTGGTGTAACTGAGTCAGGTTTGTAGGCCTCCTGACAGAGCTGGTGTAACTGAGTCAGGTTTGTAGGCCTCCTGACAGAGCTGGTGTAACTGAGTCAGGTTTGTAGGCCTCCTGACAGAGCTGGTGTAACTGAGTCAGGTTTGTAGGCCTCCTGACAGAGCTGGTGTAACTGAGTCAGGTTTGTTTTCCTCCTGACAGAGCTGGTGTAACTGAGTCAGGTTTGTAGGCCTCCTTGCTCACACAGGCTTTTTCAGTTCTGCCAACACATTTTCTATGGGATTGAAGTGCACCAGTCCCTCCTGCAGCAAACCACCCCCACAACACTAACTGAAGATAATACCCACTGCTTGTATTAATCTAACAGGACATGTAATGTCCCAGTTGTAGCCGAACGCTCATTGAGGCCTATGCATTTCACACTCTGTAACTCGAAGCCATATCAAATATCTTGTTGTCGAAATTATTCCTATTGAGCTCAAAATGAAGAATTGAGAAATAAAAAGTAGCCCTACAGAAAGCTGAGGACATTCTCTCTTCATCTGTGATCACAGGACTGTTGTGTTTTTTCCCCAAAAAGTTGATTTAAAAATGTTATACAATAACAACACTTTTCTTTCTCACCTGAGTATGTTTTTACCCCGGGAAAGGAAAGAGTGGCTTGACACATCAGCAGGCCTCATCAGCAGGCCCTATCAGCAGGCCCCATCAGCAGGCCCCATCAGCAGGCCTCATCAGCAGGCCCCATCAGCAGGCCTCATCAGCAGGCCCCATCAGCAGGCCTCATCAGCAGGCCCCATCAGCAGGCCCTATCAGCAGGCCCTATCAGCAGGCCCTACCAGCAGGCCTCATCAGCAGGACCTATCAGCAGGCCCTATCAGCAGGCCTCATCAGCAGGCCTCATCAGCAGGCCCCATCAGCAGGCCTCATCAGCAGGCCCTACCAGCAGGCCCCAGCAGTAGGCCCTATCAGCAGGCCCTATCAGCAGGCCCTATCAGCAGGCTCTATCAGCAGGCCTCATCAGCAGGCCCTATCAGCAGGCCTCATCAGCAGGCCCTATCAGTAGGCCCTATCAGCAGGCCCTATCAGCAGGCCTCATCAGCAGGCCCCATCAGCAGGCCCTATCAGCAGGCCCTATCAGCAGGCCCTATCAGCAGGCCCTATCAGCAGGCCTCATCAGCAGGCCCTATCAGCAGGCCCCATCAGCAGGCCCTATCAGCAGGCCCTATCAGCAGGCCCTATCAGCAGGCCTCATCAGCAGGCCTCATCAGCAGGCCCTATCAGCAGGCCCCATCAGCAGGCCCTATCAGCAGGCCCTATCAGCAGGCCCCATCAGCAGGCCCTATCAGCAGGCCCTATCAGCAGGCCCCATCAGCAGGCTATTTTATTGGCCAAAAGCCGGCAATTACCGACTAATGTAAACCCTGACACACACACACACACGTACAACAGTGTCTCAGAGCATCGTAGATCATTTGTCAGGACGTCCATCTGGGCTCACAGCCGCAGCCCCCGCCAGCCCAGGACCTCAACATCTGGGTTCACAGCCGCAGACCCCGCCAGCCCAGGACCTCAACATCTGGGCTCACAGCCGCAGACCCCGCCAGCCCAGGACCTCAACATCTGGGCTCAAAGCCGCAGACCCCGCCAGCCCTGGACCTCAACATCTGGGTTCACAGCCGCAGACCCCGCCAGCCCAGGACCTCAACATCTGGGTTCACAGCCGCAGACCCCGCCAGCCCAGGACCTCAACATCTGGGCTCACAGCCGCAGACCCCGCCAGCCCAGGACCTCAACATCTGGGCTCACAGCCGCAGACCCCGCCAGCCCAGGACCTCAACATCTGGGCTCACAGCCGCAGACCCCGCCAGCCCAGGACCTCAACATCTGGGCTCACAGCCGCAGACCCGGCCAGCCCAGGACCTCAACATCTGGGTTCACAGCCGCAGACCCCGCCAGCCCAGGACCTCAACATCTGGGCTCACAGCCGCAGACCCCGCCAGCCCAGGACCTCAACATCTGGGCTCACAGCCGCAGACCCGGCCAGCCCAGGACCTCAACATCTGGGCTCACAGCCGCAGACCCCGCCAGCCCTGGACCTCAACATCTGGCTTCTCCACCTGTGGGATCATCTGAGACCAGCCACTCAGATAGCTGATGAAACTGTTCAACAACTGTCAAACACCGTCTCAGGGACGCTCATCTGCAACGTTCGTCCTCACCAGGGTCTTGACTTGACTGCAGTTCCCTAAAAACATCTGAATGAGCGATGAAAATTCAAAATTCAGGAAGTCCTTTTCCTATTTTTCTGAGTCAGTGTTTGGAGAGAGTCTGGTTCAACAGCTGATCGGTTACTGCAACAATACTGAGGACCAGAGCAGAACTCAAATAAACAACACAACCACAGAGCTATTTATCCCGAGAGACACTACAACAGGACTAGAGACATTACTCAGCTCCACTACAACAGGACTAGAGACACTACTGGCTAGACCAGAGACCAATGAGGTTAGCTAGCTACCTCTGACTAGCTGTCGCTGACATTGCCTTGGTTGCCTGGCTAACATCTCGGCTGCAGGCAGAGAGAGAGGAACCCCGGGAACCAGGGCTGGCTGAGAGGAGGACTCCCAAAATAACAGAGAACCCACTTTCCCTCTTTCACACAGCCATTCAAATCCAACATGACACAACCCCCCTCTCTCTCTCTCACCTCCCCAAAAGAACACATCATCTCTCTCCCTTTCTCTCCGCCACCATGACATATCCTCTCTCTCTCTCTCTCTCTCTCTCTCTCTCTCTCTCTCTCTCTCTCAATTCAAGGGGTTTTAATGGCATGGGAAATATATGTTTACATTGACAAGACAAGTGAAATAGATAATAAAAAAAATGAAATAAACAATAAAGAATGCACAGTAAACATTACATTGACAAAGGTTCGAAAAGAATAGAGACATTTCAAACATATTATGTTTAGTTATGTCTCTCTGGTTGTGGAAACACACTCACATAGAGGTAATGATTCCTCCTCAGTGTTCCCTTCACATAGAGGTAATGATTCCTCCCCAGTGTTCCCCTCACATAGAGGTAATGATTCCTCCTCAGTGTTCCCCTCACATAGAGGTAATGATTCCTCCTCAGTGTTCCCCTCACATAGAGGTAATGATTCCTCCTCAGTGTTCCCCTCACATAGAGGTAATGATTCCTCCTCAGTGTTCCCTTCACATAGAGGTAATGATTCCTCCTCAGTGTTCCCCTCGCATAGAGGTAATGATTCCTCCTCAGTGTTCCCCTCACATAGAGGTAATGATTCCTCCTCAGTGTTCCCCTCGCATAGAGGTAATGATTCCTCCTCAGTGTTCCCTTCACATAGAGGTAATGATTCCTCCTCAGTGTTCCCCTCGCATAGAGGTAATGATTCCTCCTCAGTGTTCCCCTCACATAGAGGTAATGATTCCTCCTCAGTGTTCCCCTCACATAGAGGTAATGATTCCTCCTCAGTGTTCCCCTCACATAGAGGTAATGATTCCTCCTCAGTGTTCCCCTCACATAGAGGTAATGATTCCTCCTCAGTGTTCCCCTCACATAGAGGTAATGAGTCCTCCTCAGTGTTCCCCTCACATAGAGGTAATGATTCCTCCTCAGTGTTCCCCTCACGTAGAGGTAATGAGTCCTCCTCAGTGTTCCCCTCACATAGAGGTAATGATTCCTCCTCAGTGTTCCCCTCACATAGAGGTAATGAGTCCTCCTCAGTGTTCCCCTCACATAGAGGTAATGATTCCTCCTCAGTGTTCCCCTCACATAGAGGTAATGATTCCTCCTCAGTGTTCCCCTCACATAGAGGTAATGATTCCTCCTCAGTGTTCCCCTCACATAGAGGTAATGATTCCTCCTCGGTGTTCCCCTCACATAGAGGTAATGATTCCTCCTCAGTGTTCCCCTCACATAGAGGTAATGATTCCTCCTCAGTGTTCCCCTCACATAGAGGTAATGATTCCTCCTCAGTGTTCCCCTCACATAGAGGTAATGATTCCTCCTCAGTGTTCCCCTCACATAGAGGTAATGATTCCTCCTCAGTGTTCCCCTCACGTAGAGGTAATGATTCCTCCTCAGTGTTCCCCTCTGAACCCTTTCCCTTTTCTACACTTCATCATTCTGATGTTCTGACAGGTTCCTCTGTTCTATTCTAACCTGACCTCAACCAAACCCTCCCTACCCCTAAACCCCAACCCCTGGGAGACACCCAGGACAAAGGAGCCGTCCATCCACTACATCTCTCTCTCTCTCTCTCTCGCTCCTGCTTTAATCATCAGAGTGAATCATCAGAAATAACCTCTGTCATTATGCATCAACCTCACTTGTTAAAACACGAATCAATCAGATCATTCAGCCACAGTCCAGAGGTCCACTAGTGATTGAATCAGATTGCTGTGTCAGTGGAGTCAGAATGACCAACAGAGCCATCAGCGGAGAAGGGGTTTGGATCATTACACGTGCTGCTTACATTCAAATAGACCACTTAACATACCTCTCTCATGTGTTTGTCATTATCCCCGGCCCTAATCGGCCAAACATTATTCTGCTATAACGACACGGCCGTGTTTACCTCCATCTGTATGATAAGTACCACTAATGATTTATTTCATTTTTCTACTAATCACCCAAACAGAAAAACACGCCTTTAAAAATAACACAACGGTTTCTGATCACATACATCCTTATATCACAATACAGAACATTATATCACGATAGAGAGCATTATATCACAATACACAACATTATATCACACTACAGAACATTATATCACGATGCAGAACATTATATCACACTACAGAACACTATATCACGATAGAGAACATTATATCACAATATACAACATTATATCACACTACAGAACATTATATCACGGTAGAGAACATTATATCACAATATACAACATTATATCACGATACAGAACATTATATCACAATATACAACATTATATCACGATGCAGAACATTATATCACACTACAGAACACTATATCACGATAGAGAACATTATATCACAATATACAACATTATATCACAATACAGAACATTATATCACGATGCAGAACATTATATCACACTACAGAACACTATATCACGATATACAACATTATATCACGATACAGAACATTATATCACAATATACAACATTATATCACGATACAGAACGTTATATCACACTGCAGAACATTATATCACACTACAGAGCATGAAATCACACTCACAATACATACACAACATCGGTCAAATATACAGAAATCCCCAAATACCCCGTGCGTCCATAATCTACATGTTAAAAGGTTATCTGGCAGCACAGCAGTAGGCGAGCAGGGGACCGTCCGGGTCGCTAACAACACAAAGACTTCAGGTCTCTGATCTGAGCTCTTCTAATAACGGAGAGCAGAGAGAATAGCTTTGGAAGTCAACGGAAGTGTCTTCTTGTCCCCTGTAGAGGAAACAATGGCCGGAGAGACTGTTTGAACTTTAAAGACTTTTATTTGGAAGCGCTCATGTGTGCTCTCACTGGCTCCGTGTCATGCCTCCTGAGACACATTCAACCCTTTCTGTTGGCCCCCACTAAGAAGTGTTCCTGGTTGTAAGTGGCCCCTATGTAACGTTAGGAGCTGTGAAACAACCATGATATGGGGAGGGAGGAGGGGGGGGGACATTACATTACATGGAAACTAACAGGTAATAAAATAACAACACCAAAGAATCTTAGTTAGTTAGTTCCTCAGACTTTCTGAATATGACATAATAACATTAGACAATAATCTAGGACTAAATGAAATATAGTTACTGTGAAACTCTATTTTAGACATAAAGACAACAAATATAAAGTGTACAACTCACTATTTTCTATAGTGGGGATGGGTTATATTGAGCGATGTACGACAGAGAAAGGAGACAAGGAAAATAGACTGAAATGGTAATTCCACTGCAACAGATGTTTTACTTCAAATGCCAAACAAAAACCATTGATTTCAAAGTTTAACAAACCATACAATACAGTTATAACACTGAACATTTTACAAAATTATTTTACGTTGCATTTACTGTCCAGAAGCAAAAATTTGGTAACAGAATTTCGGTAAATTCTGTTTTAACAAATTATAATTATAAAAATGATTAATGTTAAAATGAATATCTGCTACAAATGAAAATTCAATGATGTCTTCAGAAAGAATGGGGTGTCAGCTATGATACGACAACGTGACATATTGAACTACATTAAGTAATGTGGATCAACACCCTGTAACGGAATTTCATCCCGGGTCCCTGATCGGTAAGACACAGCAGCGTTACTAAAAAAAAACATTATGTAGCCTAGTCTTAGTCAGTTTGACTAAAATATCATTGAGTCTTAGTCATATTTCCGTCATTTGAATAATGATTTAGTCTAGTTACCATTCACAGTTAAGCTCACTCAGTTTAGCCCAAAGCTGATTGGCAATTATTTAATCTTTTGTTTTTTTTCAAGGGAGCCCAAATGCAGGCTGGCTTCCCTTGAATTCAACGAACGGCAAACAACGTCACACTCTTTCTGACCAGAGAACATCAGACACTGTAGAGACGCTACACCTACTGAGACAGAGAGGGCGTTGTCTCGTTCGCTGCGATGCTTTCTCCGCTGAGATACATTCAACCTCTTGCGAATGGAAGAAGATTTATGTTTCAAAAAGTTTGGAACTCAAAGTAATGCACAGTAGTACAGCAGAGCAGAGCAGAGCTCAGTTGTCACGCCCTGGTTGAAGTATATTATGTTTGTCTTCATTTATTTGGTCAGGCCAGGGTGTGAAATGGGTTATTGTGGTGTGTTTTTGTCTTGGGGTTTTGTGGGGTGTCTAGCATAGTCTATGGCTGCCTGAGGCGGTTCTCAATCAGAGTCAGGTGATTATCGTTGTCTCTGATTGGGAACCATATTTAGGCAGCCATATTCTTTGAGTATTTCGTGGGTGTCGACTCCCAGTTTCGACTCCCATGACCTGGGGTCAAGCTTACGGAATCGACCCTTTGACTCCTAAGATTCTGTATTTTTTTGCAACGGAGGAAACTAGTTGCCGTAGCCTACTTCGAGAACACAAACTCTTGCATCTTCCACAGCAAAGAAAGCAAGCTGGAGAGGGAGAGAGAGAGATGGGAAGGGCATAGATAGGCATGTCAGCTCACAGACAGACAGTCAGAACTGTGCATCGGTAATCAACAGATTTCGGATATAGCAATGCTGTATGTAGCAAGTTCACAAACCCCTTGGTTGGCTGTTGATGTCCTAAGGCAGGGCCAACCCTGTTCCTGGAGAGCAACCTTCCTGCAGGTTGTTCCTTGACTGTACTCTACTGTGCTGTTCTGCAGAAATTCCATTACCAATTTGGTAATGTTGTAATCACTTAATAATTCATAAACAAAACAAAATCATTAAAAAATAATCTTATTAACTCATTAAAAGGTTAAAAGATCCTTGTTCCTTCTGTGAACTGTCATTATCCTCCCTCCTCACGAGGGACAGACATTACTGTCATTATCCTCCCTCCTCACGAGGGACAGACAGTACTGTCATTATCCTCCCTCCTCACGAGGGACAGACAGTACTGTCATTATCCTCCCTCCTCACGAGGGACAGACATTACTGTCATTATCCTCCCTCCTCACGAGGGACAGACAGTACTGTCATTATCCTCCCTCCTCACGAGGGACAGACATTACTGTCATTATCCTCCCTCCTCACGAGGGACAGACAGTACTGTCATTATCCTCCCTCCTCACGAGGGACAGACATTACTGTCATTATCCTCCCTCCTCACGAGGGACAGACAGTACTGTCATTATCCTCCCTCCTCACGAGGGACAGACATTACTGTCATTATCCTCCCTCCTCACGAGGGACAGACAGTACTGTCATTATCCTCCCTCCTCACGAGGGACAGACATTACTGTCATTATCCTCCCTCCTCACGAGGGACATAAATTACTGTCATTATCCTCCCTCCTCATGAGGGACAGAAATTACACATTATCTTAAAGATATGTGGGGTCTTGGTAACAGAATTACAAGACAATGTTTCTTATTAAAGTTACAGAAGGCAGAATTAAAAAAAAATCTAAAACAAGGAAATTGAAGTGTTGAGATTAGTTGGTTTCATTACTTCAACATTTCTGTGTTTTGATATATTTGTTTGACCAGAAATCAAAGCCTTTTTCTTATTCCTAATTTTTAGTGGAAAATGGTTGAAAATGTATACATGCCTTATTATTTATTTAAGGTTTATAAATGCCTTTCATTTGATTCCCAATTTCATATAGTCCTATGAACTTCCCATGGGTCCTTTTACACATGAAAATGACCCCAAATAAAAAGCTTAAAGCTGTCACTGTTTGGGTGACCTGACAAAATACGCATAGAAATGTGAGTTATAGATCTGTCATTCTCATTGAAAGCCAGTCTAAGAAGTAGTAGATCTGTTCTACATGCGTCTTTTACTTTTGGTTTTGTACACCAGCTTCAAACAGCTGAAAATACAATATTTTTGGTTATTGGAAAATATATTTCACAGTGGTTTAAATGGTACAATGATTCTTTACACTATACGTGTTTGTTTTGTCACGAAAACTGAAATTAGACAAACTATTATAATTTAACAACCAGGAAATGGTGGTGTGATTTCTGCATAATGCATATTTAACTTAGCCTACAAAATATCACAGCTCTGTATTCATTTCTATTGTGTTGTTGTCAACAGATGACGGAGTAGTGCCTGTGTGTCTCCAGCCCCAAAGCAACATGGAGACGCTAGACAGAGGATCTGAAGAGAGGGACATTCCTGCCTGGCTGGCTTCTCCAGCATCTAGATAAACGTCTTCTCTTCTCCAATAGCTGTTTCTGCAGCTAATATATACTGATGTAGGATCTTCATTTGCAGGATCATTTTCCTGTAATGCAGGACATGTAAAACTTCTAGTATATTTGAGGTTTTTAAAAGACTTCTAAAGTTTGAAATTTCAGAGTTTATTTTTACCAAAAAAAATGTATCAACCCTTATAAAAATGTCCATTAATTATAATCCATATAATACATAACACATTTCCTGTTGCTGCAGGATTATTTTCCTGCTGTGAAAAACTGGGTCAAATTAAGATGCTACATCTGTAGTGTGTAATACTTATTATAAAATGTTTAAGATAGCAAGTTTTGCACCTGCAAATATTCATCACAATTAGATACATATTTCTAGCTAGGTTTCCATTCAATTGGCAACAGATTATCATGTGAAAATTCAAAAATCTGCTTAAAAACAATATGCGCATTTTCAGATGTGTGTTCCAGATTTATCGGGATCAGGAGGCAGTGCGGCCTGGCAGGGTCGTGTTTCGGTTCTCGACCTTCTCCTCTCCATCGGTCCATAATAGAGTTTCAGCCATGGGACAAGACTGAAACTACCAATTGGATGTCACAAAAAAAAACAGGTAAAATAATAAATAAAAAAATTACAAAAATAAAGATCCCACCTTGTCTAGCATATTGTGTTTTGTTGACATTTGGAAAGTTGAAATTAATTAACAAATTTGCTGTTTCCGTCAGGTGTTTTTTTATCCGACATGTTCTTTACTCACGTAAAAAGGTTGGATGGAAACCTGCTTAATGGTCTTTAATTGGTGTTTAATTTATCTCACCAGTGATAGATAGTCTGTTCAGCCCACTTCTATCTCACCAGCGATAGATAGTCTGTCTGTCTGTCTGTCTGTCTGTCTGTGTGATGACTCTGCTGCTCTCTTCTATCTCCGTTTCTTCTACAAGCTACAGACGACAACAGACAACAGATGTGGTGATCACTACCATGCAGGGGCACTACCATGCAGGGGCACTACCATGCAGGGGCGCTACCATGCAGGGGCGCTACCATGCAGGGGCACTACCATGCAGGGGCACTACCATGCAGGGGCACTACCATGCAGGGGCACTACCATGCAGGGGCGCTACCATGCAGGGGCACTACCATGCAGGGGCACTACCATGCAGGGGCGCTACCATGCAGGGGCACTACCATGCAGGGGCGCTACCATGCAGGGGCACTACCATGCAGGGGCACTACCATGCAGGGGCACTACCATGCAGGGGCACTACCATGCAGGGGCAATACCATGCAGGGGCACTACCATGCAGGGGCACTACCATGCAGGGGCACTACCATGCAGGGGCACTACCATGCAGGGGTTACTACCATGCAGGGGCACTACCATGCAGGGGCACTACCATGCAGGGGCACTACCATGCAGGGGCACTACCATGCAGGGGCACAACATCCACTGTCAACCCCACATGCTGAAATTGCATTTTTGTCCCCCACAGTTTTATCACTGGAATGTGATACCAAACAGGGCCTTTAGGATGTGTGTGTACATACACTAAGTTGACTGTGCCTTTAAACAGCTTGGAAGATTCTAAGAAAATTATGTCATGGCTTTAGAAGATTCTGATAGGCTAATTGACATAATTTGAGTCAATTGGAGGTGTACCTGTGGATGTATTTCAAGGCCTACCTTCAAACTCAGTGCCTCTTTGCTTGACATCATGGGACAATCAAAATAAACCAGCCATGACCTCAGAAAAACAACTGTAGACCACCACAAGTCTGGTTCATCCTTGGGAGCAGTTTCCAAACGTCTGAAGGTACCACCTTCATCTGTACAAACAATAGTATGCAAGTATAAACACCATGGGAACACGCAGCCGTCATAACGCTCAGGAAGGAGACGCGTTCTGTCTCCTAGAGAAAAGCATACTTTGGTGCGAAAAGTGCAAATCAATCCCAGAACAACAGCAAAGGACCATGTGAAGATGCTGGAGGAAACAGGTACAAAAGTATCTATATCCACAGTAAAACGAGTCCTATATCAACATAACCTGAAACTGCCATCAAAAAGCCAGAGTACGGTTTGCAACTGCACTTGGGGACAAAGATTGTATTTTTGGAGAAATGTCCTCTGGTCTGATGAAACAAAATTAGAACTCTTTGGCCATAATGACCATCGTTATGATTGGAGGATAAAGGGGAGGCTTGCAACCCAAAGAACACCATCCCAACCGTGAAGCATGGGGGCGGCAACAAAGCCAAGGTATTGGAGTGGCCATCACAAAGCCCTGACCTCGACCCTATAGAAAGAAATAAAAGCTGAGATAAATCATTCTCTGTACTATGATTCTGACATTTCACATTCTTCAAATAAAGTGGTAAAGTCCTAACTGACCTAAAACAGGGAATTTTTACTTGGATTGAATGTCAGGAATTTGAAAAACTGAGTTTAAAGGTATTTGGCTAAGGTGTATGTAAACTTCCGACTTCAACTGTAGATATTTATAGATATACAATGTCCCCCACCCCACTTCTAAAACCAAAGTTGCACCCCTGCTACCATGTACGAACACAGACTATGTTATAATACTATACAAGTTCTTATTTTGTTACTAATAGGTACTAGTACAATTATTCATACTATGAGGATCACTCATTATTCTAAGTCTACTTACTTCTCCTACTATTACTACCATTTTTAATATTAATATAATATAATTAGTAATATTACTGTAAATAATTCAAATCTACTTTGGTTGCATTAGTAAGAATATATAACAACATTTTATTTCCATTGAAAAGTTTAAGCATTATGAACCTAAATCTGCCAAAAAAAACTATTGATTTAACTTTAAACCACCAAAAATAAAGTAGTACTCTTACTATCATAGTACTCTTACTATCATAGTACTCTTACTAAAGTAGTACTCTTACTATTGTAGTACTCTTACTAAAGTAGCACTCTTACTAAAGTAGTACTCTAACTATCGTAGCACTCTTACTATCGTAGTACTCTTACTATCGTAGCACTCTTACTAAAGTAGTACTCTTACTAAAGTAGTACTCTTACTATCGTAGCACTCTTACTAAAGTAGTACTCTTACTATCGTAGCACTCTTACTATCATAGTACTCTTACTATCGTAGCACTCTTAGTAAAGTAGTACTCTTACTAAAGTAGTACTCTTACTATCGTAGCACTCTTACTAAAGTAGTACTCTTACTATCGTAGCACTCTTACTATCGTAGTACTCTTACTATCGTAGCACTCTTACTAAAGTAGTACTCTTACTAAAGTAGTACTCTTACTATCGTAGCACTCTTACTAAAGTAGTACTCTTACTAAAGTAGTACTCTTACTATCGTAGCACTCTTACTAAAGTAGTACTCTTACTAAAGTAGTACTCTTACTATCGTAGCACTCTTACTAAAACTCTGTGACAATCGGGAACTTCTCAAATAAGCTTTCAGGCACATTGTTTTCTGTGGCTAGACAATGGTAACAGTTGTATACAGTACTCTAGCAAAACAAGTACATTAAAGGATGCATCTGGAACAAATCGATATGTAACATTTCTGAAGGATTTGTTGCCTCAATCCATTTTCACCTTTTATGATTGTGACAGCAGAGTGTCAACCAGGGGAATATTTGACATTTCAAAAAAATATATATATATATTCCTTTTATCTTTCAAAGTCAAAACGGCGCCTGGAGGCCATCTGTTTTCAACTGGCCTGCAGGGTTTATTTCCTTCACTTGAGAAGCTACAACTATTTACTCAGGAACTCATTTGAAGGCATATCTATTGGTGTAGTCATGTTCTTATATGTTAAAAAATATATATATTTTAATGACTTTTAAAAGACCAACGCCTCCCACTAAATGTATAAAATACAAATTCTATACATTCTTGAAACAGTCCTCTGAACAAAAATGTTGATTCTACAAAGTGAGTTTCCCGATCGGCTACAGGTAATTACTTTGAAACTTGGAAATTACACGGCAGTGTGATGGTCTGCATAACATTTTCTTATGATTTAGGTTATAACTGTCAAACTAGTGTTTTCATTCACCTAAATGTGCGAAATTCATTAGCAATCAGGGAAACAATTTACAATCAATTTTACTGCGTCCTAGTAAATTTGATTTAAATTATACTTCTAATATGTTTTATTATAAACGGGCATAAGATACAAGGCTACCAATGACATGAATGATAACCGAGTGTTGTGTATAGAAGGTATATTACTATAACGTTCGCTCACATACGTTTCGCATCAGTTCAAGTGTAGCCAGCCTAACATTGTTACTTTGAAGCTGTAGCCTCTAGCCCAGAATGTTTTCATATTTGAGAAAACGATTAATATTTTCTGTTCATGCAGGGGCGCCCCGCTCTCCCTTTACAGAGAAAGAGCAGGGAACCTCGTGCCACCGTGTTTAGTTTTTAACAAATTAGAATTTAACCATGTTTAAATGTTCCCACGTGTCTAATGAATACAGTATACTGTACTTTTATTCCACACACTAAACAAGACGAACAAGCCCAACAAAACGTTTCGTCCCAAAGCAACCCTCTCCAGCCAAGAAACTCTCAAACCCGTAAGCAGCGGATCCCCTCTCCCCCTTTCCCTGTTCTTACCTCTCTTGCAGGAGGGTAAAACCTGCAACCAGCCGGGCGAACTAGCAGAAAAGCTCATTCTTCTGATGGCAAATCCGTACTGGGCCCTCCATTAGACACGGGCTCAAAGTGCAGAACGAACAGGGGAACAGGAAAAGAAACGGTAAATAACTTTTCTACCGTGGATGAGTGTTTCGGAGGTGCGACTGCCGACGTCTCAACTCAAGCAGAGTAGTGGAGTTTTAACTATCTGAAGTTACGACGAAATGCGTCCCGCAAAGTAACTCTGGCTCTCCGTGCCGTGTTCACTCCCCCCGTCTTTCTCTCTCTCTCTCTCTCTCTCTCTCTCTCTCTCTCTCTCTCTCTCTCTCTCTCCTCTCTCTCACTACCACTGTGTTTTTCAACACATCCTTCATGCCAGGATCGAATTGCTCAGCAAATCATGGCAGCGGAATGTTCCAGCCCAACAGCTCAATACTGAGAGAGAGAAAGAGAAAGAGAGAGAGAGAAAGAGAGAGAGAGAGGGAGAGAGAGGGGGGGACATGAGGGGAGAAAGAGGGAGAGGAGGGGGGACATGAAGGGAGAAAGAGAGAGAGGAGGGGGGACATGAGGGGATAAAGAGGAGGGGTACCTGCACGTTAACAACCTTTACCATCAAACAACGAAATCTCTTCTTCCTCGCAGCCTCCATGAAATCAACAGGTATACAATACTACGATAGGAATTGGCCTTTAATTAGTCACACGTTTTAAGGGAAAATCCACAACAAAAACTATCTTTAGGTATTTGTTTCATTTGTCCGCACTTCTCAAAATGTGTTGCATGTCAGCAGTCATGCTTTCTATATATTGGACTTTCAAGAAGCAAATTAAACTACTACTTCTACTACTACTACTGCTACAAATACTACTAATACTACACTACTACTAATACTACACTACTACTTCTATATATTGGCCTTTCAAGAAGCAAATTAAACTACTACTTCTACTACTACTACTGCTACAAATACTACTAATACTACACTACTACTAATACTACACTACTACTTCTATATATTGGACTTTCAAGAAGCAAATTAAACTACTACTTCTACTACTACTACTGCTACAAATACTACTAATACTACACTACTACTTCTATATATTGGACTTTCAAGAAGCAAATTAAACTACTACTTCTACTACTACTGCTACAAATACTACTAATACTACACTACTACTTCTATATATTGGCCTTTCAAGAAGCAAATTAAACTACTACTTCTACTACTACTGCTACAAATACTACTAATACTACACTACTACTTCTATATATTGGCCTTTCAAGAAGCAAATTAAACTACTACTTCTACTACAACTGCTACAAATACTACTAATACTACACTACTACTAATACTACACTACTACTTCTATATATTGGACTTTCAAGAAGCAAATTAAACTACTACTTCTACTACTACTACTGCTACAAATACTACTAATACTACACTACTACTTCTATATATTGGACTTTCAAGAAGCAAATTAAACTACTACTTCTACTACTACTGCTACAAATACTACTAATACTACACTACTACTAATACTACACTACTACTTCTATATATTGGACTTTCAAGAAGCAAATTAAACTACTACTTCTACTACTACTGCTACAAATACTACTAATACTACACTACTACTAATACTACACTACTACTTCTATATATTGGCCTTTCAAGAAGCAAATTAAACTACTACTTCTACTACTACTGCTACAAATACTACTAATACTACACTACTACTTCTATATATTGGCCTTTCAAGAAGCAAATTAAACTACTACTTCTACTACTACTGCTACAAATACTACTAATACTACACTACTACTTCTATATATTGGCCTTTCAAGAAGCAAATTAAACTACTACTTCTACTACTACTGCTACAAATACTACTAATACTACACTACTACTAATACTACACTACTACTTCTATATATTGGACTTTCAAGAAGCAAATTGTCACTGGCCACATCATTATGATAAAAATAATCATACAAATACCACAAGCTTTAGAAGTTCACTTCTATAAAATACAAATGTTGTAGTTCCGTTAAACTACTTTGTAAATAAAGTATTATTACCACATACATGATATATAATAACAGTAAACCATTAACCTGTATCGCCATATTAATGTTTTTATTATTATTAGTAGTAGTAGTCGATACAAAAACAACACTATACTACTACTACTACTACTACTACTACTACTGATACTACTACTACTACTACTACTACTGATACTACTACTACTACTACTACTACTACTACTACTACTACTACTACTACTACTACTACTACTACTACTACTACTACTACTACTACTGGTACTACTACTACTACTTCTAATTCTACTTCTACTACTACTACTGCTACTAACACTACTACTTCTACTACTACTACCACTAATACTACTAATACTACTACTACTACAGCTACTACTACTACAACTGCTACTATTACTACTACTACAACTGCTACTATTACTTCTACAACTACTACTACTTCTACTACTACTACTACTTCTAATTCTACTTCTACTACTACTACTGCTACAAATACTACTAATACTACACTACTACTTCTACTACTACTGCTACAAATACTACTAATACTACACTACTACTAATACTACACTACTACTTCTATATATTGGACTTTCAAGAAGCAAATTGTCACTGGCCACATCATTATGATAAAAATAATCATACAAATACCACAAGCTTTAGAAGTTCACTTCTATAAAATACAAATGTTGTAGTTCCGTTAAACTACTTTGTAAATAAAGTATTATTACCACATACATGATATATAATAACAGTAAACCATTAACCTGTATCGCCATATTAATGTTTTTATTATTATTAGTAGTAGTAGTCGATACAAAAACAACACTATACTACTACTACTACTACTACTACTACTACTGATACTACTACTACTACTACTACTACTGATACTACTACTACTACTACTACTACTACTACTACTACTACTGGTACTACTACTACTACTACTACTACTACTACTACTACTACTACTACTACTACTACTACTACTGGTACTACTACTACTACTTCTAATTCTGCTAAATGGGATATATATATATATATATATATACTTCTACTACTACTACTGCTACTAACACTACTACTTCTACTACTACTACCACTAATACTACTAATACTACTACTACTACAGCTACTACTACTACAACTGCTACTATTACTACTACTACAACTGCTACTATTACTTCTACAACTACTACTACTTCTACTACTACTACTACTTCTAATTCTACTTCTACTACTACTACTGCTACAAATACTACTAATACTACACTACTACTTCTACTACTACTACCACTAATACTACTAATACTACTACTACTACTACAGCTACTACTACTACAACTACTATTACTACTACTACTACTGATACTACTACTACAACTACTACTACTACAACTGCTACTAGTAGTAGTAGTACTACTGCTGCTACTACTACTGTTTCTACTACTGCTGCTACTACTACTGTTTCTACTACTACTGTTACTACTACCACTAAAACTACTAATACTACTACTACTACAGCTACTACTACTACAACTACTATTACTACTACTACTACTGATACTACTACTACAACTACTACTACAACAACTACTACTACTACCACTACTACTACTACAACTGCTACTAGTAGTAGTAGTACTACTACTGCTACTACTACTGTTTCTACTACTGCTACTACAGCTACTACTACTACAACTACTATTACTACTACTACCACTAATACTACTACTACTACTACAGCTACTACTACTACAACTACTATTACTACTACTACTACTGATACTACTACTACAACTACTACTACAACAACTGCTACTAGTAGTAGTAGTACTACTGCTGCTACTACTACTGTTTCTACTACTGCTGCTACTACTACTGTTTCTACTACTACTGTTACTACTACCACTAAAACTACTAATACTACTACTACTACAGCTACTACTACTACAACTACTATTACTACTACTACTACTGATACTACTACTACAACTACTACTACAACAACTACTACTACTACCACTACTACTACTACAACTGCTACTAGTAGTAGTAGTACTACTGCTGCTACTACTACTGTTTCTACTACTGCTACTACAGCTACTACTACTACAACTACTATTACTACTACTACCACTAATACTACTACTACTACTACAGCTACTACTACTACAACTACTATTACTACTACTACTGATACTACTACTACAACTACTACTACAACAACTACTACTACCACCACTACTACTACTACAACTGCTACTAGTAGTAGTAGTACTACTGCTGCTACTACTACTGGTTCTACTACTGCTGCTACTACTTCTGTTTCTACTACTACTGTTACTACTACCACTACTACTACTACTACCACTATTTCTACTACTACTAATACCACTAGTACTATTACTACTACTACTGTTTCTACTACTACTACTACCACTAGTAATAATACTACTAATACCACTAGTACTACATACTTCTACTACTACTACTACAACTAGTACTACTGTTTCTACTACTACTAAAACCACTGCTACTACTAGTACTACTGTTTCTACACTAGTGGTGTGGGGGATGTGCTTTGGCAAAGTGGGTGGGGTTATATCCTTCCTGTTTGGCCCTGTCCGGGGGTGTCCTCGGATGGGGCCACAGTGTCTCCTGACCCATCCTGTCTCAGCCTCCAGTATTTATGCTGCAGTAGTTTTTGTGTCAGGGGGCTGGGGTCAGTTTGTTATAACTGGAGTACTTCTCCTGTCCAATTCGGTGTCCTGTGTGAATCTAAGTGTGCGTTCTCTAATTCTCTCCTTCTCTCTCTCTTTCTCTCTCTCGGAGGACCTGAGCCCTAGGACCATGCCCCAGGACTACCTGACATGATGACTCCTTGCTGTCCCCAGTCCACCTGGCCGTGCTGCTGCTCCAGTTTCAACTGTTCTGCCTTGGGTCCTGTGTGGCTCAGTCGGTAGAGCATGGCGCTTGCAACGCCAAGCGTCGTGGGTTCGATTCCCGGTAGGGCCACCCATATGTAAAAGTAGTGGCCCCAGCCGACTTGTAAGTCGCTTTGGACAAAAGCGTCTGCTAAATGGGATATATTATATATATTATTATTATTCGACCATGCTGGTCATTTATGAACATTTGAACATCTTGGCCATGTTCTGTTATAATCTCCACCTGGCACAGCCAGAAGAGGACTGGCCACCCCACATAGCCTGGTTCCTCTCTATGTTTCTTCCTAGGTTTTGGCCTTTCTAGGGAGTTTTTCCTAGCCACCGTGCTTCTACACCTGCGTTGCTTGCTGTTTGGGGTTTTAGGCTGGGTTTCAGTACAGCACTTTGAGATATCAGCTGATGTACGAAGGGCTATATAAATAAATTTGATTTGATTTGATTTACTACTACTACTAATAATAATAATAATACCACTAGTACTACTACTGTTTCTACTACTACTAATACCACTAGTACTACTACTGTTTCTACTACTACTAATACCACTAGTACTACTACTGTTTCTACTACTACTAATACCACTAGTACTACTACTGTTTCTACTACTACTAATACCACTAGTACTACTACTGTTTCTACTACTACTAATACCACTAGTACTACTACTGTTTCTACTACTACTAATACCACTAGTTCTACTACTGTTTCTACTACTACTAATACCACTAGTACTACTACTGTTTCTACTACTACTAATACCACTAGTACTACTACTGTTTCTACTACTACTAATACCACTAGTAGTACTACTACTAGTAGTAACACTGTTTCTACTACTGCTACTACTGCCACTACTACTACTACTATTACTACTACCATTACTACTACCACTACCACTACTACTACTGTTACTACTACCACTACTACTACTACTACTAGTAGTACTACTCCTGCTACTACTACTGTTTCTACTACTGCTGCTACTACTACTGTTTCTACTACTACTACTACTACTACTACTACTGTTTCTACTACTACTAATACCACTAGTACTACTACTGTTTCTACTACTACTAATACCACTAGTACTACTACTGTTTCTACTACTGCTGCTACTACTACTGTTTCTACTACTACTACTACTACTACTACTACTACTACTACTACTACTACTACTACTACTAGACTAATGATACTAGACTACTGCTGCTACACCTGGCTTTCTCTGGGTGGTGGTTGGGAGGACTAGGTGGTGGATGGGTGGACTAGGTGGTGGATGGGTGGACTAGGTGGTGGCTGGGTGGACTAGGTGGTGGCTGGGTGGACTAGGTGGTGGCTGGGTGGACTGGGTGGTGGTTTGGTGGACTGGGTGTTGGCTGGGTGGACTAGGTGGTGGCTGCCACTACTACTACTACTATTACTACTACCATTACTACTACCACTACCACTACTACTACTGTTACTACTACCACTACTACTACTACTACTAGTAGTACTACTCCTGCTACTACTACTGTTTCTACTACTGCTGCTACTACTACTGTTTCTACTACTACTACTACTACTACTACTACTGTTTCTACTACTACTAATACCACTAGTACTACTACTGTTTCTACTACTACTAATACCACTAGTACTACTACTGTTTCTACTACTGCTGCTACTACTACTGTTTCTACTACTACTACTACTACTACTACTACTACTACTACTACTACTACTACTACTACTACTAGACTAATGATACTAGACTACTGCTGCTACACCTGGCTTTCTCTGGGTGGTGGTTGGGAGGACTAGGTGGTGGATGGGTGGACTAGGTGGTGGATGGGTGGACTAGGTGGCGGCTGGGTGGACTAGGTGGTGGCTGGGTGGACTAGGTGGTGGCTGGGTGGACTAGGTGGTGGCTGGGTGGACTGGGTGGTGGTTTGGTGGACTGGGTGTTGGCTGGGTGGACTAGGTGGTGGCTGGGTGGACGAGGTGTTGGCTGGGTGGACTAGGTGGTGGCTGGGTTGACTTGGTGGTTGCTGGGTGGACTAGGTGGTGGCTGGGTGGACTAGGTGGTGGCTGGGTGGACTAGGTGGTGGCTGGGTGGACTAGGTGGTGGCTGGGTGGACTAGGTGGTGGCTGGGTGGACTAGGTGGTGGTTGGGTGCACTAGGTGGTGGCTGGGTGGACTAGGTGGTGGCTGGGTAGACTAGGTGGTGGCTGGGTGGACTAGGTGGTGGCTGGGTTGACTTGGTGGTTGCTGGGTGGACTAGGTGGTGGCTGGGTGGACGAGGTGTTGGCTGGGTGGACTAGGTGGTGGCTGGGTTGACTTGGTGGTTGCTGGGTGGACTAGGTGGTGGCAGGGTGGACTAGGTGGTGGCTGGGTGGACTAGGTGGTGGCTGGGTGGACGAGGTGTTGGCTGGGTGGACTAGGTGGTGGCTGGGTTGACTTGGTGGTTTCTGGGTGGACTAGGTGGTGGCTGGGTGGACTAGGTGGTGGCTGGGTGGACTAGGTGTTTGCTGGGTGGACTAGGTGGTGGCTGGGTGGACTAGGTGGTGGCTGGGTGGACTAGGTGGTGGCTGGGTGGACTAGGTGGTGGTTGGGTGCACTAGGTGGTGGCTGGGTGGACTAGGTGGTGGCTGGGTAGACTAGGTGGTGGCTGGGTTGACTTGGTGGTTGCTGGGTGGACTAGGTGGTGGCTGGGTGGACGAGGTGTTGGCTGGGTGGACTAGGTGGTGGCTGGGTTGACTTGGTGGTTGCTGGGTGGACTAGGTGGTGGCTGGGTGGACGAGGTGGTGGCTGGGTGGACTAGGTGGTGGCTGGGTGGACTAGGTGGTGGCTGGGTGGACTATGTGGTGGTTGGGTGGACTAGGTGGTGGCTGGGTGGACTAGGTGGTGGCTGGGTGGACGAGGTGTTGGCTGGGTGGACTAGGTGGTGGCTGGGTTGACTTGGTGGTTTCTGGGTGGACTAGGTGGTGGCTGGGTCGACTTGGTGGTTGCTGGGTGGACTAGGTGGTGGCTGGGTGGACTAGGTGGTGGCTGGGTGGACTAGGTGGTGGCTGGGTGGACTAGGTGGTGGCTGGGTGGACTAGGTGGTGGTTGGGTGCACTAGGTGGTGGCTGGGTGGACTAGGTGGTGGCTGGGTAGACTAGGTGGTGGCTGGGTGGACTAGGTGGTGGCTGGGTTGACTTGGTGGTTGCTGGGTGGACTAGGTGGTGGCTGGGTGGACGAGGTGTTGGCTGGGTGGACTAGGTGGTGGCTGGGTTGACTTGGTGGTTGCTGGGTGGACTAGGTGGTGGCAGGGTGGACTAGGTGGTGGCTGGGTGGACTAGGTGGTGGCTGGGTGGACGAGGTGTTGGCTGGGTGGACTAGGTGGTGGCTGGGTTGACTTGGTGGTTTCTGGGTGGACTAGGTGGTGGCTGGGTGGACTAGGTGGTGGCTGGGTGGACTAGGTGGTTGCTGGGTGGACTAGGTGGTGGCTGGGTGGACTAGGTGGTGGCTGGGTGGACTAGGTGGTGGCTGGGTGGACTAGGTGGTGGTTGGGTGCACTAGGTGGTGGCTGGGTGGACTAGGTGGTGGCTGGGTAGACTAGGTGGTGGCTGGGTTGACTTGGTGGTTGCTGGGTGGACTAGGTGGTGGCTGGGTGGACGAGGTGTTGGCTGGGTGGACTAGGTGGTGGCTGGGTTGACTTGGTGGTTGCTGGGTGGACTAGGTGGTGGCTGGGTGGACGAGGTGGTGGCTGGGTGGACTAGGTGGTGGCTGGGTGGACTAGGTGGTGGCTGGGTGGACTAGGTGGTGGTTGGGTGGACTAGGTGGTGGCTGGGTGGACTAGGTGGTGGCTGGGTGGACGAGGTGTTGGCTGGGTGGACTAGGTGGTGGCTGGGTTGACTTGGTGGTTTCTGGGTGGACTAGGTGGTGGCTGGGTGGACTAGGTGGTGGCTGGGTGGACTAGGTGGTTGCTGGGTGGACTAGGTGGTGGCTGGGTGGACTAGGTGGTGGCTGGGTGGACTAGGTGGTGGCTGGGTGGACTAGGTGGTGGTTGGGTGCACTAGGTGGTGGCTGGGTGGACTAGGTGGAGTGCTGGGTAGACTAGGTGGTGGCTGGGTGGACTAGGTGGTGGCTGGGTTGACTTGGTGGTTGCTGGGTGGACTAGGTGGTGGCTGGGTTGACTTGGTGGTTGCTGGGTGGACTAGGTGGTGGCAGGGTGGACTAGGTGGTGGCTGGGTGGACTAGGTGGTGGCTGGGTGGACGAGGTGTTGGCTGGGTGGACTAGGTGGTGGCTGGGTTGACTTGGTGGTTTCTGGGTGGACTAGGTGGTGGCTGGGTGGACTAGGTGGTGGCTGGGTGGACTAGGTGGTGGCTGGGTGGACTAGGTGGTTGCTGGGTGGACTAGGTGGTGGATGGGTGAACTAGGTGGTGGCTGGGTGGACTAGGTGGTGGATGGGTGGACTAGGTGG
>NC_088220.1:88336930-88461930 GCF_036934945.1 Oncorhynchus masou masou | reverse complement strand
GTGGCATTCAACTGAGCAGGTCTTAAAGGGGCAGCTACTCAACCGAAGCTGTGTAGAGGTGAGGAGAGCAGAGAGGAGAGGAGAGGAGAGGAGAGGAGAGGAGAGGAGAGGAGAGCTGAATAGACTAGAGGAGAGCTGTGTAGACTAGAGTAGAGCTGTATAGACTAGAGGAGAGCTGTGTAGACTAGAGGAGAGGAGAGGAGAAGAGAGCTGTGTAGACTAGAGGAGAGCTGTGTAGAGGGGAGCTGTGTAGACTAGATGAGAGCTGTGTAGCCTCGAGGAGAGCTGTGTAGACTAGAGTAGAGCTGTATAGACTAGAGGAGAGCTGTGTAGACTAGAGTAGAAATGTGTAGACTAGAGGAGAGGAGAGTAGAGCTGTGTAGACTAGAGGAGAGCTGTGTAGACTAGAGGAGAGCTGTGTAGACTAGAGGAGAACTGTGTAGACTAGAGTAGAGCTGTATAGACTAGAGGAGAGCTGTATAGACTAGAGGAGAGCTGTGTAGACTAGAGGGGAGCTGTGTAGACTAGAGGAGAGGAGGTGAGAGCTGTGTAGACAAGAAGAGAGCTGTGTAGACTAGAGTAGAGCTGTATAGACTAGAGGAGAGCTGTGTAGATTAAAGGGGAGCTGTGTGGACTAGAGGAGAACTGTGTAGACTAGAGGAGAGGAGGGGAGAGCTGTGTAGACTAGAGGAGAGCTGTGTAGAGGGGAGCTGTGTAGACTAGATGAGAGCTGTGTAGACTAGATGAGAGCTGTGTAGACTAGAGGAGAACTGTATAGACTAGAGGGGAGCTGTGTAGAGGGGAGCTGTGTAGAGGAGAAGAGAGGAGAGGAGAGAGAGGCGAGGCGAGGCGAGGCGAGGCGAGGAGAGGAGAGGAGAGCCGTGTAGACTAGAGGAGAGCTGTGTAGACTAGAGGAGAGCTGTGAGGACTCGAGGAGAGCTGTGTAGACTAGAGGAGAGCTGTATAGACTAGAGGAGAGCTGTGTAGAGGAGTGGAGAGCTGTGTAGACTAGAGGAGAGCTGTGAAGAGTAGAGGAGAGCTGTGTAGACTAGAAACCAAACTGGAAACCATTTATCCGGAGGCTGCATTCATCGTTGTTGGGGATTTTAACAAGGCTAATCTGAAAACAAGACTCCCTAAATTTTATCAGCATATCGATTGCGCAACCAGGGGCGGAAAAACCTTGGATCACTGTTACTCTAACTTCCGCGACGCATATAAGGCCCTGCCCCGCCCTCCTTTTGGAAAAGCTGACCACGACTCCATTTTGCTGATACCTGCCTACAGACAAAAGCTAAAAAAAGAAGCTCCCAACGCTGAGGTCTGTCCAACGCTGGTCCGACCAAGCTGACTCCACACTCCAAGACTGCTTCCATCACGTGGACTGGGACATGTTTCGTATTGCGTCAAATAACAACATTGACGAATACGCTGATTCGGTGTGCGAGTTCATTAGAACATGCGTTGAAGATGTCGTTCCCATAGCAACGATTAAAACATTCCCTAACCAGAAACCTTGGATTGATGGCAGCATTCGCGTGAAACTGAAAGCGCGAACCACTGCTTTCAATCAGGGCAAGGTGTCTGGTAACATGACTGAATACAAACAATGCAGCTATTCCCTCCGTAAGGCTATCAAACAAGCTAAGCGTCAGTACAGAGACAAAGTAGAATCCCAATTCAACGGCTCAGACACAAGAGGCATGTGGCAGGGTCTACAGTCAATCACGGACTACAGGAAGAAATCCAGCCCAGTCACGGACCAGGATGTCTTGGTCCCAGGCAGACTAAATAACTTTTTTGCCCGCTTTGAGGACAATACAGTGCCACTGACACTGCCTGCAACGGAAAAATGCGGTCTCTCCTTCACTGCAGCCGAGGTGAGTAAAACATTTAAACGTGTTAACCCTCGCAAGGCTGCAGGCCCAGACGGCATCCCCAGCCGCGCCCTCAGAGCATGCGCAGACCAGCTGGCTGGTGTGTTTACGGACATATTCAATCAATCCCTATACCAGTCTCCTGTTCCCACATGCTTCAAGAGGGCCACCATCGTTCCTGTTCCCAAGAAAGCTAAGGTAACTGAGCTAAACGACTACCGCCCCGTAGCACTCACTTCCGTCATCATGAAGTGCTTTGAGAGACTAGTCAAGGACCATATCACCTCCACCCTACCTGACACCCTAGACCCACTCCAATTTTCTTACCGCTCAAATAGGTCCACAGACGATGCAATCTCAACCACACTGCACACTGCCCTAACCCATCTGGACAAGAGGAATACCTATGTGAGAATGCTGTTCATCGTCTACAGCTCGGCATTCAACACCATAGTACCCTCCAAGCTCGTCATCAAGCTCGAGACCCTGGGTCTCGACCCCGCCCTGTGCAACTGGGTACTGGACTTCCTGACGGGCCGCCCCCAGGTGGTGAATGTAGGTAACAACATCTCCTCCCCGCTGATCCTCAACACTGGGGCCCCACAAGGGTGTGTTCTGAGCCCTCTCCTGTACTCCCTGTTCACCCACGACTGCGTGGCCACGCACGCCTCCAACTCAATCATCAAGTTTGCGGACGACACAACAGTGGTAGGCTTGATTACCAACAACGACGAGACGGCCTACAGGGAGGAGGTGAGGGCCCTCGGAGTGTGGTGTCAGGAAAATAACCTCACACTCAACGTCAACAAAACTAAGGAGATGATTGTGGACTTCAGGAAACAGCAGAGGGAACACCCCCCTATCCACATCGATGGAACAGTAGTGGAGAGAGTAGCAAGTTTTAAGTTCCTCGGCATACACATCACAGACAAACTGAATTTTTCCACTCACACAGACAGCATCGTGAAGAAGGCGCAGCAGCGCCTCTTCAACCTCAGGAGGCTGAAGAAATTTGGCTTGTCACCAAAAGCACTCACAAACTTCTACAGATGCACAATCGAGAGCATCCTGGCGGGCTGTATCACCGCCTGGTACGGCAACTGCTCCGCCCTCAACCGTAAGGCTCTCCAGAGGGTAGTGAGGTCTGCACAACGCATCACCGGGGGCAAACTACCTGCCCTCCAGGACACCTACACCACCCGATGTTACAGGAAGGCCATAAAGATCATCAAGGACATCAACCACCCGAGCCACTGCCTGTTCACCCCGCTATCATCCAGAAGGCGAGGTCAGTACAGGTGCATCAAAGCTGGGACCGAGAGACTGAAAAACAGCTTCTATCTCAAGGCCATCAGACTGTTAAACAGCCACCACTAACATTGAGTGGCTGCTGCCAACACACTGACACTGACTCAACTCCAGCCACTTTAATAATGGGAATTGATGGGAAATGATGTAAATATATCACTAGCCACTTTAAACAATGCTACCTTATATAATGTTACTTACCCTACATCTCATATGCATACGTATATACTGTACTCTATATCATCGACTGCATCCTTATGTAATACATGTATCACTAGCCACTTTAACTATGCAACTTTGTTTACATACTCATCTCATATGTATATACTCTACTCGATACCATCTACTGTATCTTGCCTATGCTGCTCTGTACCATCACTCATTCATATATCCTTATGTACATATTCTTTATCCCCTTACACTGTGTATAAGACAGTAGTTTAGGAATTGTTAGTTAGATTACTTGTTGGTTATTACTGCATTGTCGGAACTAGAAGCACAAGCATTTCGCTACACTCGCATTAACATCTGCTAACCATGTGTATGTGACAAATAAAATTAGATTTGATTTGATTTGATTTAGGAGAGCTGTGTAGACTAGAGGAGAGGAGAGGAGAGCTGTGTAGACTAGAGGAGAGCTGTGTAGACTACACGAGAGCTGTGTAGACTAGAGGAGAGTTGTGTAGACTGGAGGAGAGCTGTGTAGACTAGAGGAGAGCGGTGTAGACTAGAGGAGAGCTGTGTAGACTAGAGGAGAACTGTATAGACTAGAGGGGAGCTGTGTAGAGGGGAGCTGTGTAGAGGAGAAGAGAGGAGAGGAGAGGAGAGCTGTGTAGACTAGACCAGAGCTGTGTAAACTAGAGGAAAGCTGTTTAGAGGAGAGGAGAGGAAAGGAGAGGAGTGGAGAGGAGAGCTGTGTAGACTAGAGGAGAGCTGTATAGACTAGAGGAGAGCTGTGTAGACTAGAGGAGAGCTGTGTAGACTAGAGGAGAGTTGTGTAGACTGGAGGAGAGCTGTGTAGACTAGAGGAGAGTTGTGTAGAGGGGAGCTGTGTAGACTAGAGGAGAGCTGTGTAGAGGTGAGCTGTGTAGACTAGAGGAGAGCGGTGTAGACTAGAGGAGAGCTGTGTAGACTAGAGGAGAACTGTATAGACTAGAGGGGAGCTGTGTAGAGGAGAAGAGAGGCGAGGAGAGGCGAGGCGAGGAGAGGAGAGGAGAGCCGTGTAGACTAGAGGAGAGCTGTGTAGACTAGAGGAGAGCTGTGAAGACTCGAGGAGAGCTGTGTAGACTAGAGGAGAGCTGTGTAGACTAGAGGGGAGCTGTGTAGACTAGAGGAGAGTTGTGTAGACTGGAGGAGAGCTGTGTAGACTAGAGGAGAGCTGTGTAGAGGGGAGCTGTGTAGACTAAAGGAGAGCTGTGTAGACTAGAGGAGAGTGGTGTAGACTAGAGGAGAGCGGTATAGACTAGAGGGGAGCTGTGTAGAGGGGAGCTGTGTAGAGGAGAAGAGAGGAGAGGAGAGGAGAGGAGAGCTGTGTAGACTAGACCAGAGCTGTGTAGACTAGAGGAAAGCTGTTTAGAGGAGAGGAGAGGAGAGGAAAGGAAAGGAGAGGAGTGGAGAGGAGAGCTGTGTAGACTAGAGGAGAGCTGTATAGACTAGAGGAGAGCTGTGTAGACTAGAGGAGAGCTGTGTAGACTAGAGGAGAGCTGTATAGACTAGAGGAGACCTGTGTAGACTAGAGGAGAGCTGTGTAGACTAGAGGAGAGCTGTATAGACTAGAGGAGAGCTGTGTAGACTAGATGAGAGCTGTATAGACTATAGGGGAGCTGTGTAGATTAGAGGTGAGTTGTATAGTCTGGAGTAGAGCTGTGTTTCTTTCCTTGTTATTTTCAGTTATTTCGTTTTGATAGTTTTGTGTGTTTTCTATCCCTCTCCCTGACGTCTTTACAGACCCTCCCCCCCCTGCAACCCTTCTAATCTAGTGTACCCTGCGAGGACAACCCGTGTGGAATTCCTGGTCTCTGGCAGAGCTTGGAACTGCCGATCTGCGTTCAAAAACGCAGAGTTCATCTCAGCCTATGCTGCCCTTCAGACCCGTGACGGAGACATGGATCAGCCCAGAGAACACTGCGACTCCAGCTGCTCTCTCTTCATCTGTCTCCTGGTTCTCTTATAGTCCGAGAGCATGTGGTCGTCGCGGTGGTGGCGCAGGTCTGCTCATTTTTCCTAAATGGAGATTTTTACATTTTCTCCCTCTCTCACCTGTCCATCTCCTCATTTTAATTCCATGCTGTCGCTGTCACTGATCCACTCAAGCTTAACATTCTTACCGTCAATCGCACACCAGGTGCCCTTGGAGAGTTCCTCAATGAGCTGGACACCTTGAAAAGCTCATTTCCTGCCGATGGCTCACCTCTCATCGTACTGGGCGACACCAACCTGCCGACGTCTGCCTTCGATTGGTTTCTTTTCATCTCTTTCTTTCCCCTCCTTGCCTATTTTGACTACACCCTTTCACAGTCCCCTCCCACTTTTATAGTCCCCTCCCACGTTTATAGTCCCCTCCCACTTTCCCCCTCCAGGTCTATATTTCCTTTCCTACAATCCTAACCACTCAACCCCACCCCTCCAGGTCTATATTTTCTTTCCTCCAATCCTAACCACTCAGCCCCTCCCCCTCCAAGTCTATATTTCCTTTCCTCCAATTCTAACCACTCAGCCCCTCCCCTCCAGGTCTATATTTCCTTTCCTCCAATCCTAACCACTCAGCCCCTCCCCCCTCCAGGGCGCTATTTCCTTTCCTCCTATCCTAACCACTCAGCCCCTCCCCCCTCCAGGTCTATATTTCCTTTCCTCCAATCCTAACCACTCAGCCCCTCCCCCCTCCAGGGAACTATTTCCTTTCCTCCAATCCTAACCACTCAGCCCCTCCCCCTCCAGGTCTATATTTCCTTTCCTCCAATCCTAACCACTCAGCCCCTCCCCCCTCCAGGGCACTATTTCCTTTCCACCAATCCTAACCACTCAGCCCCTCCCCCCTCCAGGGCACTATTTCCTTTCCTCCAATCCTAACCACTCAGCCCCTCCCCCTCCAGGGCTCTATTTCCTTTCCTCCAATCCTAACCATTCAGCCCCTCCCCCTCTAGGGAACTATTTCCTTTCCTCCAATCCTAACCACTCAGCCCCTCCCCCTCCAGGGCTCCATTTCCTTTCCTCCAATCCTAACCACTCAGCCCCTCCCCCCTCCAGGGCACTATTTCCTTTCCACCAATCCTAACCACTCAGCCCCTCCCCCTCCAGGGCACTATTTCCTTTCCTCCAATCCTAACCACTCAGCACCTTCCCCAGATGGTCATGCACCATTTAAATCATCACTCCCTATCTTCCACTCCTTTCTCCTCTTATATCATCTATCATCTCTCCCTATCTTCCACTCCTTTCTCCTCTTATATCATCTATCATCACTCCCTATCTTCCACTCCTTTCTCCTCTTATATCATCTATCATCACTCCCTATCTTCCACTCCTTTCTCCTCTTATATCATCTATCATCTCTCCCTTCTGCTAAATTCCTCTTCCTCCTTTCTGCCGCCTATGACTCCCCTTTCCTCCCAGACACCTCGGCCCTCCTCTCCTGCTCCCCTCCTGCCTCCCTCCTGCCTCCCTCCTGCTCCCCTCCTGCCTCCCTCCTGCTCCCCTCCTGCTCCTTGGCTAAGTGACTCATTGCGAGCTTACGGAAAAGGGCTGTTGTCAGCTGAGCAAAGACTGAGAAAAACTAAACTTCTGGAGGACCTATCACCCTTTCACTCTCTCCTCTTCTGTTCCTCTGTATCTGCTGTTAAAGCCACTTTATTTCAAGATAAACGTCAAGCTTCTGTCTCTAATCTTAGGAAACTCTTTTCAATCTTCTCCTCCCTCCTTAATCCTCTACCCCCCTCCCTCCTTCCTCACTGCGGGCGACTTTGTCAACCACTTTGAAAAGAAGGTTGATGACATCCGCGCCTCATTCACTCAGCCTATTGAGTCCACTGGTCCCATTCATTCACTCAGCCTATTGAGTCCACTGGTCCCATTCATTCACTCAGCCTATTGAGTCCACTGGTCCCATTCATTCACTCAGCCTATTGAGTCCACTGGTCCCATTCATTCACTCAGCCTATTGAGTCCACTGGTCCCACTCATTCACTCAGCCTATTGAGTCCACTGGTCCCATTCATTCACTCAGCCTATTGAGTCCACTGGTCCCACTCATTCACTCAGCCTATTGAGTCCACTGGTCCCACTCATTCACTCAGCCTATTGAGTCCACTGGTCCCATTCATTCACTCAGCCTATTGAGTCCACTGGTCCCATTCATTCACTCAGCCTATTGAGTCCACTGGTCCCACTCATTCACTCAGTCTATTGAGTCCACTGGTCCCACTCATTCACTCAGCCTATTGAGTCCACTGGTCCCACTCATTCACTCAGTCTATTGAGTCCACTGGTCCCACTCATTCACTCAGCCTATTGAGTCCACTGGTCCCATTCATTCACTCAGCCTATTGAGTCCACTGGTCCCACTCATTCACTCAGCCTATTGAGTCCACTGGTCCCACTCAGCCTATTGAGTCCACTGATCCCACTCATTCACTCAGCCTATTGAGTCTACTGGTCCCACTCATTCACTCAGCCTATTGAGTCCACTGGTCCCATTCATTCACTCAGCCTATTGAGTCCACTGGTCCCACTCATTCACTCAGCCTATTGAGTCCACTGGTCCCACTCATTCACTCAGCCTATTGAGTCCACTGGTCCCACTCATTCACTCAGCCTATTGAGTCCACTGGTCCCATTCATTCACTCAGCCTATTGAGTCCACTGGTCCCACTCATTCACTCAGCCTATTGAGTCCACTGGTCCCACTCATTCACTCAGCCTATTGAGTCCACTGGTCCCACTCATTCACTCAGCCTATTGAGTCCACTGGTCCCATTCATTCACTCAGCCTATTGAGTCCACTGGTCCCACTCATTCACTCAGCCTATTGAGTCCACTGGTCCCACTCATTCACTCAGCCTATTGAGTCCACTGGTCCCACTCATTCACTCAGCCTATTGAGTCCACTGGTCCCACTCATTCACTCAGCCTATTGAGTCCACTGGTCCCACTCATTCACTCAGCCTATTGAGTCCACTGGTCCCACTCAGCCTATTGAGTCCACTGGTCCCACTCAGCCTATTGAGTCCACTGGTCCCACTCAGCCTATTGAGTCCACTGGTCCCACTCAGCCTATTGAGTCCACTGGTCCCACTCAGCCTATTGAGTCCACTGGTCCCACTCATTCACTCAGCCTATTGAGTCCACTGGTCCCACTCATTCACTCAGTCTATTGAGTCCACTGGTCCCACTCAGCCTATTGAGTCCACTGGTCCCACTCAGCCTATTGAGTCCACTGGTCCCACTCAGCCTATTGAGTCCACTGGTCCCACTCAGCCTATTGAGTCCACTGGTCCCACTCAGCCTATTGAGTCCACTGGTCCCACTCATTCACTCAGCCTATTGAGTCCACTGGTCCCACTCATTCACTCAGCCTATTGAGTCCACTGGTCCCACTCATTCACTCAGTCTATTGAGTCCACTGGTCCCACTCATTCACTCAGCCTATTGAGTCCACTGGTCCCATTCATTCACTCAGCCTATTGAGTCCACTGGTCCCACTCATTCACTCAGCCTATTGAGTCCACTGGTCCCACTCAGCCTATTGAGTCCACTGATCCCACTCATTCACTCAGCCTATTGAGTCCACTGGTCCCACTCATTCACTCAGCCTATTGAGTCCACTGGTCCCATTCATTCACTCAGCCTATTGAGTCTACTGGTCCCACTCATTCACTCAGCCTATTGAGTCCACTGGTCCCATTCATTCACTCAGCCTATTGAGTCCACTGGTCCCACTCATTCACTCAGCCTATTGAGTCCACTGGTCCCACTCATTCACTCAGCCTATTGAGTCCACTGGTCCCACTCATTCACTCAGCCTATTGAGTCCACTGGTCCCATTCATTCACTCAGCCTATTGAGTCCACTGGTCCCACTCATTCACTCAGCCTATTGAGTCCACTGGTCCCACTCATTCACTCAGCCTATTGAGTCCACTGGTCCCACTCATTCACTCAGCCTATTGAGTCCACTGGTCCCATTCATTCACTCAGCCTATTGAGTCCACTGGTCCCACTCATTCACTCAGCCTATTGAGTCCACTGGTCCCACTCATTCACTCAGCCTATTGAGTCCACTGGTCCCACTCATTCACTCAGCCTATTGAGTCCACTGGTCCCACTCATTCACTCAGCCTATTGAGTCCACTGGTCCCACTCATTCACTCAGCCTATTGAGTCCACTGGTCCCACTCAGCCTATTGAGTCCACTGGTCCCACTCAGCCTATTGAGTCCACTGGTCCCACTCAGCCTATTGAGTCCACTGGTCCCACTCAGCCTATTGAGTCCACTGGTCCCACTCAGCCTATTGAGTCCACTGGTCCCACTCAGCCTATTGAGTCCACTGGTCCCACTCAGCCTATTGAGTCCACTGGTCCCACTCAGCCTATTGAGTCCACTGGTCCCACTCATTCACTCAGCCTATTGAGTCCACTGGTCCCACTCATTCACTCAGTCTATTGAGTCCACTGGTCCCACTCAGCCTATTGAGTCCACTGGTCCCACTCAGCCTATTGAGTCCACTGGTCCCACTCAGCCTATTGAGTCCACTGGTCCCACTCAGCCTATTGAGTCCACTGGTCCCATTCAGCCTATTGAGTCCACTGGTCCCACTCAGCCTATTGAGTCCACTGGTCCCACTCAGCCTATTGAGTCCACTGGTCCCACTCATTCACTCAGCCTATTGAGTCCACTGGTCCCATTCATTCACTCAGTCTATTGAGTCCACTGGTCCCATTCAGTCTATTGAGTCCACTGGTCCCACTCTGCCTATTGAGTCCACTGGTCCCATTCAGTCTATTGAGTCCACTGGTCCCACTCTGCCTATTGAGTCCACTGGTCCCATTCAGTCTATTGAGTCCACTGGTCCCACTCACACAGAACTATGCTACGATTTGACCTCTTTCTCTCTCCAGATGAAATCCTGTGCCTTAGTGAGGTCTGGCCGCCCGACAACCTTCCCGCACGACCCCCTACCCCTCTTCCCTTCTCCAGACCAGCTCTGGAGACCTTCTCCCCTCCTCAATAAACCAACACTTGAATACCAAGATGTCAAAAACTGAGGACCGATATTCCTTCTTTCTTTTCTTTCCAAAACACTTGACCACCTCTATCACCCAACCAGGCTTCAAGACGGGTCACTCCACCGAGACTGCTTTTCTCTGTGTTGCGGAACACTGCCAAAGTTAAATCTCTCTCCCCTGTTCTCAACCTCCAAGATCTATCCGCTGTCTTCAACACAGTGAACCATCAGATCCTCCTGTCCACCCTCTCAGGGCTGGGCGTCTCCAGGACTGGGTGTCTCAGGCTCTCCCTCCTGTCCACCCTCTCAGGGCTGGGCATCTCCAGGACTGGGTGTCTCAGGCTCTCCCTCCTCTCCACCCTCTCAGGGCTGGGCGTCTCCAGGACTGGGTGTCTCAGGCTCTCCCTCCTGTCCACCCTCTCAGGGCTGGGCGTCTCCAGGACTGGGTGTCTCAGGCTCTCCCTCCTCTCCACCCTCTCAGGGCTGGGCGTCTCCAGGACTGGGTGTCTCAGGCTCTCCCTCCTCTCCACCCTCTCAGGGCTGGGCGTCTCCAGGACTGGGTGTCTCAGGCTCTCCCTCCTCTCCACCCTCTCAGGGCTGGGCGTCTCAAACAAAAGAGAGCTGTGTAGAATAGAGGAGAGCTGTGTAGAATAGAAGATAGCTGTGTAGACTAGAGGAGAGCTGTATAGACTCGAGGAGAGCTGAATAGACTAGAAGAGAGCTGTGTAGACTAGAGGAGAGCTGGGTAGACTAGAGGAGAACTGTATAGACTAAATGAGAGCTGTGTAGACTAGTGGAGAGCTGTATAGACTAGAGGAGAGCTGTATAGACTAGAGGAGAGCTGGGTAGACTAGAGGAGAACTGTATAGACTAAATGAGAGCTGTATAGACTAGTGGAGAGCTGTATAGACTAGAGGAGAGCTGAATAGATTAGAGGAGAGCTGTATAGACTAGAGGAGAGCTGTATAGACTAGAGGAGAGCTGAATAGACTAGAGGAGAGCTGTATAGACTAGAGGAGAACTGTATAGACTAGAGGAGAGCTTTGTAGACCAGAGGAGAGGAGAGGAGAGCTGTGTAGACTAGAGGAGAGCTGTGTAGACTAGAGGAGAGCTGTGTAGACTAGAGGAGAGCTGAATATACTTGAGGAGAGCTGTGTAGACTAGAGGAGAGCTGTGTAGACAAGTGGAGAGCTGAATAGACTAGAGGAGAGCTGTATAGACTAGAGGAGAGCTGTGTAGACTAGAGGAGAGCTGAATAGACTAGAGGAGAGCTGTGTAGACTAGAGGAGAGCTGTGTAGACTAGAGGAGAGCTGTGTTGACTAGAGGAGAGCTGAATAGACTAGAGGAGAGCTGAATAGACTAGAGGATAACTGTATAGACTAGAGGAGAGCTGTGTAGACTAGAGGAGAGCTGAATAGACTAGAGGATAACTGTATAGTCTAGTGGAGAGCTGTGTAGACTAGAGGAGAGCTGTATAGACTAGAGGAGAGACGTGTAGAATAGAGGAGAGCTGTGTAGACTAGAGGAGAGCTGTGTAGACTAGAGGAGAGCTGTGTAGACTAGAGGAGAGCTGTGTTGACTAGAGGAGAGATGAATAGACTAGAGGATAACTGTATAGACAAGAGGAGAGCTGTGTAGACTAGAGTAGAGCTGTATAGACTAGAGGAGAGCTGAATAGACTAGAGGAGAACTGTATAGACTAGAGGAGAGCTGAATAGACTAGAGGATAACTGTATAGACTAGAGGAGAGCTGTGTAGACTAGAGGAGAGCTGAATAGACTAGAGGATAACTGTATAGTCTAGAGGAGAGCTGTGTAGACTAGAGGAGAGCTGTGTAGACTAGAAAATAGCTGTGTAGACTAGAGAAGAGCTGTATAGACTTGAGGAGAGCTGAATAGACTAGAGGAGAGCTGTGTAGAATAGAGGAGAGCTGTGTAGAATAGAAGATAGCTGTGTAGACTAGAAGATAGCTGTGTAGACTAGAGGAGAACTGTATAGACTAAATGAGAGCTGTGTAGACTAGTGGAGAGCTGTATAGACTAGAGGAGAGCTGTGTAGACTAGAGGAGAGCTGAATAGATTAGAGGAGAGCTGTATAGACTAGAGGAGAGCTGTATAGACTAGAGGAGAGCTGAAAAGACTAGAGGAGAGCTGTATAGACTAGAGGAGAGCTGTGTAGACTAGAGGAGAGCTGAATAGACTAGAGGAGAGCTGTGTAGACTAGAGGAGAGCTGTGTAGACTAGAGGAGAGCTGTGTTGACTAGAGGAGAGCTGAATAGACTAGAGGAGAGCTGAATAGACTAGAGGATAACTGTATAGACTAGAGGAGAGCTGTGTAGACTAGAGGAGAGCTGAATAGACTAGAGGATAACTGTATAGTCTAGTGGAGAGCTGTGTAGACTAGAGGAGAGCTGTATAGACTAGAGGAGAGACGTGTAGAATAGAGGAGAGCTGTGTAGACTAGAGGAGAGCTGTGTAGACTAGAGGAGAGCTGTGTAGACTAGAGGAGAGCTGTGTTGACTAGAGGAGAGATGAATAGACTAGAGGATAACTGTATAGACAAGAGGAGAGCTGTGTAGACTAGAGTAGAGCTGTATAGACTAGAGGAGAGCTGAATAGACTAGAGGAGAACTGTATAGACTAGAGGAGAGCTGAATAGACTAGAGGATAACTGTATAGACTAGAGGAGAGCTGTGTAGACTAGAGGAGAGCTGAATAGACTAGAGGATAACTGTATAGTCTAGAGGAGAGCTGTGTAGACTAGAGGAGAGCTGTGTAGACTAGAAAATAGCTGTGTAGACTAGAGAAGAGCTGTATAGACTTGAGGAGAGCTGAATAGACTAGAGGAGAGCTGTGTAGAATAGAGGAGAGCTGTGTAGAATAGAAGATAGCTGTGTAGACTAGAAGATAGCTGTGTAGACTAGAGGAGAACTGTATAGACTAAATGAGAGCTGTGTAGACTAGTGGAGAGCTGTATAGACTAGAGGAGAGCTGTGTAGACTAGAGGAGAGCTGAATAGATTAGAGGAGAGCTGTATAGACTAGAGGAGAGCTGTATAGACTAGAGGAGAGCTGAAAAGACTAGAGGAGAGCTGTATAGACTAGAGGAGAACTGTATAGACTAGAGGAGAGCTTTGTAGACCAGAGGAGAGGAGAGCTGTGTAGACTAGAGGAGAGCTGTGTAGGCTAGAGGAGAGCTGTGTAGACTAGAGGAGAGCTGTGTAGACTAGAGGAGAGCTGAATAGACTTGAGGAGAACTGTATAGACTAGAGGAGAGCTGTGTAGACTAGAGGAGAGGAGAGGAGAGCTGTGTAGACAAGGGGAGAGCTGAATAGACTAGAGGAGAGCTGTATAGACTAGAGGAGAGCTGACTAGACTAGAGGAGAGCTGTGTAGACTAGAGGAGAGCTGTGTAGACTAGAGGAGAGCTGTGTTGACTAGAGGAGAGATGAATAGACTAGAGGATAACTGTATAGACAAGAGGAGAGCTGTGTAGACTAGAGGAGAGCTGTATAGACTAGAGGAGAGCTGTATAGACTAGAGGAGAGCTGAATAGACTAGAGGAGAACTGTATAGACTAGAGGAGAGCTGAATAGACTAGAGGATAACTGTATAGACTAGAGGAGAGCTGTGTAGACTAGAGGAGAGCTGAATAGACTAGAGGAGAGCTGACTAGACTAGAGGAGAGCTGTGTAGACTAGAGGAGAGCTGTGTAGACTAGAGGAGAGCTGTGTTGACTAGAGGAGAGATGAATAGACTAGAGGATAACTGTATAGACAAGAGGAGAGCTGTGTAGACTAGAGGAGAGCTGTATAGACTAGAGGAGAGCTGTATAGACTAGAGGAGAGCTGAATAGACTAGAGGAGAACTGTATAGACTAGAGGAGAGCTGAATAGACTAGAGGATAACTGTATAGACTAGAGGAGAGCTGTGTAGACTAGAGGAGAGCTGAATAGACTAGAGGATAACTGTATAGTCTAGAGGAGAGCTGTGTAGACTAGAGGAGAGCTGTATAGACTAGAGGAGATCCGTATAGAATAGAGGAGAGCTGTGTAGACCAGAGGAGAGCTGTATAGACTAGAGGAGAGCCGTATAGAATAGAGAGCTGTGTGGACTAGAGGAGAGGAGAGGAGAGCTGTGTAGACTAGAGGAGAGCTGTGTAGACTAGAGGAGAGCTTTGTAGACCAGAGGAGAGGAGAGGAGAGCTGTGTAGACTAGAGGAGAGCTGTGTAGACTAGAGGAGAGCTGTGTAGACTAGAGGAGAGCTGAATATACTTGAGGAGAGCTGTGTAGACTAGAGGAGAGCTGTGTAGACAAGTGGAGAGCTGAATAGACTAGAGGAGAGCTGTATAGACTAGAGGAGAGCTGTGTAGACTAGAGGAGAGCTGAATAGACTAGAGGAGAGCTGTGTAGACTAGAGGAGAGCTGTGTTGACTAGAGGAGAGCTGAATAGATTAGAGGATAACTGTATAGACAAGAGGAGAGCTGTGTAGACTAGAGGAGAGCTGTATAGACTAGAGGAGAGCTGTATAGACTAGAGGAGAGCTGAATAGACTAGAGGAGAACTGTATAGACTAGAGGAGAGCTGAATAGACTAGAGGATAACTGTATAGACTAGAGGAGAGCTGTGTAGACTAGAGGAGAGCTGAATAGACTAGAGGATAACTGTATAGTCTAGTGGAGAGCTGTGTAGACTAGAGGAGAGCTGTATAGACTAGAGGAGAGCCGTGTAGAATAGAGGAGAGCTGTGTAGACTAGAGGAGAGCTGTGTAGACTAGAGGAGAGCTGTGTAGACTAGAGGAGAGCTGTGTTGACTAGAGGAGAGATGAATAGACTAGAGGATAACTGTATAGACAAGAGGAGAGCTGTGTAGACTAGAGTAGAGCTGTATAGACTAGAGGAGAGCTGTATAGACTAGAGGAGAGCTGAATAGACTAGAGGAGAACTGTATAGACTAGAGGAGAGCTGAATAGACTAGAGGATAACTGTATAGACTAGAGGAGAGCTGTGTAGACTAGAGGAGAGCTGAATAGACTAGAGGATAACTGTATAGTCTAGAGGAGAGCTGTGTAGACTAGAGGAGAGCTGTGTAGACTAGAAAATAGCTGTGTAGACTAGAGAAGAGCTGTATAGACTTGAGGAGAGCTGAATAGACTAGAGGAGAGCTGTGTAGAATAGAGGAGAGCTGTGTAGAATAGAAGATAGCTGTGTAGACTAGAAGATAGCTGTGTAGACTAGAGGAGAACTGTATAGACTAAATGAGAGCTGTGTAGACTAGTGGAGAGCTGTAAAAACTAGAGGAGAGCTGTGTAGACTAGAGGAGAGCTGAATAGATTAGAGGAGAGCTGTATAGACTAGAGGAGAGCTGTATAGACTAGAGGAGAGCTGAATAGACTAGAGGAGAGCTGTATAGACTAGAGGAGAACTGTATAGACTAGAGGAGAGCTTTGTAGACCAGAGGAGAGGAGAGCTGTGTAGACTAGAGGAGAGCTGTGTAGGCTAGAGGAGAGCTGTGTAGACTAGAGGAGAGCTGTGTAGACTAGAGGAGAGCTGAATAGACTTGAGGAGAACTGTATAGACTAGAGGAGAGCTGTGTAGACTAGAGGAGAGGAGAGGAGAGCTGTGTAGACAAGGGGAGAGCTGAATAGACTAGAGGAGAGCTGTATAGACTAGAGGAGAGCTGACTAGACTAGAGGAGAGCTGTGTAGACTAGAGGAGAGCTGTGTAGACTAGAGGAGAGCTGTGTTGACTAGAGGAGAGATGAATAGACTAGAGGATAACTGTATAGACAAGAGGAGTGCTGTGTAGACTAGAGGAGAGCTGTATAGACTAGAGGAGAGCTGTATAGACTAGAGGAGAGCTGAATAGACTAGAGGAGAACTGTATAGACTAGAGGAGAGCTGAATAGACTAGAGGATAACTGTATAGACTAGAGGAGAGCTGTGTAGACTAGAGGAGAGCTGAATAGACTAGAGGATAACTGTATAGTCTAGAGGAGAGCTGTGTAGACTAGAGGAGAGCTGTATAGACTAGAGGAGATCCGTATAGA
The DNA here is from genome assembly GCF_036934945.1 of Oncorhynchus masou masou. Taxonomy (NCBI): domain Eukaryota; kingdom Metazoa; phylum Chordata; class Actinopteri; order Salmoniformes; family Salmonidae; genus Oncorhynchus; species Oncorhynchus masou. Next base: position 88,445,479 of record NC_088220.1, on the reverse strand, counting down.
ATAGAGGAGAGCTGTGTAGACTAGAGGAGAGCTGTATAGACTAGAGGAGAGCCGTATAGAATAGAGAGCTGTGTGGACTAGAGGAGAGGAGAGGAGAGCTGTGTAGACTAGAGGAGAGCTGTGTAGACTAGAGGAGAGGAGAGGAGAGCTGTGTAGACTAGAGGAGAGATGTTTAGACTAGAGGAGAGCAGAGCTGTGTAAACTAGAGGAGAGCTGTGAAGACTAGAGGAGAGGAGAGGAGAGCTGTGTAGACTAGAGGAGAGGAGAGCTATGTAGACTAGAGGAGAGGAGAGGAGTGGAGAGCTGTTTAGAGGAGAGCTGTGTAGACTAGAGGAGAGTTGTGCAGACTAGAGGAGAGCTGTGTAGACTAGAGGAGAGCTGTGCAGACTAAAGGAGAGCTGATGCAGTACTGTAAACCACTCTGGATAGTACCAAGCAGTGATGCAGTACTGTAAACAACTCTGGATAGTACCAAGCAGTGATGTCTTACTGTAAACCACTCTGGATAGTACCAAGCAGTGATGTCTTACTGTAAACCACTCTGGATAGTACCAAGCAGAGATGTCTTACTGTAAACCACTCTGGATAGTATTAGGCAGTGATGCAGTACTTCAAACCACTCTGGATAGTACCAAGCAGTGATGTCTTACTGTAAACCACTCTGGATAGTACCAAGCAGTGATGTCTTACTGTAAACCACTCTGGATAGTACCAAGCAGAGATGTCTCACTGTAAACCACTCTGGATAGTATTAGGCAGTGATGCAGTACTTCAAACCACTCTGGATAGTACCAAGCAGTGATGTCTTACTGTAAACCACTCTGGATAGTATCAAGCAGTGATGCAGTACTGTAAACCACTCTGGATTTTACCAAGCAGTGATGTCTTACTGTAAACCACTCTGGATAGTATCAAGCAGTGATGCAGTACTGTAAACCACTCTGGATTTTACCAAGCAGTGATGTCTTACTGTAAACCACTCTGGATAGTACCAAGCTGTGATGTCTTACTGTAAACCACTCTGGATAGTATCAAGCAGTGATGCAGTACTGTAAACCACTCTGGATTTTACCAAGCAGTGATGTCTTACTGTAAACCACTCTGGATAGTATCAAGCAGTGATGCAGTACTTCAAACCACTCTGGATAGTACCAAGCAGTGATGTCTTACTGTAAACCACTCTGGATAGTATCAAGCAGTGATGCAGTACTGTAAACCACTCTGGATAGTACCAAGCAGTGATGTCTTACTGTGAACCACTCTGGATAGTATCAAGCAGTGATGTCTTACTGTAAACTACTCTGGATAGTATTAGGCAGTGATGCAGTACTTCAAACCACTCTGGATAGTATCAAGCAGTGATGTCTTACTGTAAACCACTCTGGATAGTACCAAGCAGTGATGTCTTACTGTAAACCACTCTGGATAGTACCAAGCAGTGATGTCTTACTATAAACCACTCTGGATAGTACCAAGCAGAGATGTCTTACTGTAAACCACTCTGGATAGTATTAGGCAGTGATGCAGTACTTCAAACCACTCTGGATAGTACCAAGCAGTGATGTCTTACTGTGAACCACTCTGGATAGTATCAAGCAGTGATGTCTTACTGTAAACCACTCTGGATAGTATCAAGCAGTGATGCAGTACTTCAAACCACTCTGGATAGTATCAAGCAGTGATGTCTTACTGTAAACCACTCTGGATAGTACCAAGCAGTGATGTCTTACTTCAAACCACTCTGGATAGTACCAAGCAGTGATGTCTTACTGTAAACCACTCTGGATAGTATCAAGCAGTGATGCAGTACTGTAAAGCACTCTAGATTTTACCAAGCAGTGATGTCTTACTGTAAACCACTCTGGATAGTATCAAGCAGTGATGCAGTACTTCAAACCACTCTGGATAGTACCAAGCAGTGATGTCTTACTGTAAACCACTCTGGATAGTACCAAGCAGTGATGTCTTACTGTAAACCACTCTGGATAGTACCAAGCAGAGATGTCTTACTGTAAACCACTCTGGATAGTATTAGGCAGTGATGCAGTACTTCAAACCACTCTGGATAGTACCAAGCAGTGATGTCTTACTGTAAACCACTCTGGATAGTACCAAGCAGTGATGTCTTACTGTAAACCACTCTGGATAGTACCAAGCAGAGATATCTTACTGTAAACCACTCTGGATAGTATTAGGCAGTGATGCAGTACTTCAAACCACTCTGGATAGTACCAAGCAGTGATGTCTTACTGTAAACCACTCTGGATAGTATCAAGCAGTGATGCAGTACTGTAAAGCACTCTGGATTTTACCAAGCAGTGATGTCTTACTGTAAACCACTCTGGATAGTATCAAGCAGTGATGCAGTACTTCAAACCACTCTGGATAGTACCAAGCAGTGATGTCTTACTGTGAACCACTCTGGATAGTATCAAGCAGTGATGTCTTACTGTAAACCACTCTGGATAGTACCAAGCAGTGATGTCTTACTGTAAACCACTCTGGATAGTACCAATCAGTGATGTCTTACTGTAAACCAGTCTGGATAGTACCAAGCAGTGATGTCTTACTGTAAACCACTCTGGATAGTACCAAGCAGTGATGTCTTACTGTAAACCACTCTGGATAGTACCAAGCAGTGATGTCTTACTGTAAACCACTATGGATAATACCAAGCAGAGATGTCTTACTGTAAACCACTCTGGATAGTACCAAGCAGTGATGCAGTACTGTAAACCACTCTGGATAGTACCAAGCAGTGATGTCTTACTGTAAACCACTCTGGATATTACCAAGCAGTGATGTCTTACTGTAAACCACTCTGGATAGTACCAAGCAGTGATGTTTTACTGTAAACCACTCTGGATAGTACCAAGCAGTGATGTCTTACTGTAAACCACTCTGGATCGTGGAGCAGAAGAACAAGACCCTGAAAGACCTCAGCCTGCGGAGAAAGGTATGTGGACACCTGCTCGTCGAACATCTCATTCCAAAATCATGGGCATTAATATGGAGTTGGTCCCCACTTTGCTGCTATAACAGCCTCCACTCTTCTGGGAAGGCTTTCCACTAGATGTTGGAACATTGCTGCTATAACAGCCTCCACTCTTCTGGGAAGGCTTTCCACTAGATGTTGGAACATTGCTGCTATAACAGCCTCCACTCTTCTGGGAAGGCTTTCCACTAGATGTTGGAACATTGCTGCTATAACAGCCTCCACTCTTCTGGGAAGGCTTTCCACTAGATGTAGGAACATTGCTGCTATAACAGCCTCCACTCTAGACTAGAGGAGAGCCGTATAGAATAGAGAGTTGTGTGGACTAGAGGAGAGGAGAGGAGAGCTGTGTAGACTAGAGGAGAGCTGTGTAGACTAGAGGAGAGCTTTGTAGACCAGAGGAGAGGAGAGGAGAGCTGTGTAGACTAGAGGAGAGCTGTGTAGACTAGAGGAGAGCTGTGTAGACTAGAGGAGAGCTGAATATACTTGAGGAGAGCTGTGTAGACTAGAGGAGAGCTGTGTAGACAAGTGGAGAGCTGAATAGACTAGAGGAGAGCTGTATAGACTAGAGGAGAGCTGTGTAGACTAGAGGAGAGCTGAATAGACTAGAGGAGAGCTGTGTAGACTAGAGGAGAGCTGTGTAGACTAGAGGAGAGCTGTGTTGACTAGAGGAGAGCTGAATAGACTAGAGGATAACTGTATAGACAAGAGGAGAGCTGTGTAGACTAGAGGAGAGCTGTATAGACTAGAGGAGAGCTGTATAGACTAGAGGAGAGCTGAATAGACTAGAGGAGAACTGTATAGACTAGAGGAGAGCTGAATAGACTAGAGGATAACTGTATAGACTAGAGGAGAGCTGTGTAGACTAGAGGAGAGCTGAATAGACTAGAGGATAACTGTATAGTCTAGTGGAGAGCTGTGTAGACTAGAGGAGAGCTGTATAGACTAGAGGAGAGCCGTGTAGAATAGAGGAGAGCTGTGTAGACTAGAGGAGAGCTGTGTAGACTAGAGGAGAGCTGTGTAGACTAGAGGAGAGCTGTGTTGACTAGAGGAGAGATGAATAGACTAGAGGATAACTGTATAGACAAGAGGAGAGCTGTGTAGACTAGAGTAGAGCTGTATAGACTAGAGGAGAGCTGTATAGACTAGAGGAGAGCTGAATAGACTAGAGGAGAACTGTATAGACTAGAGGAGAGCTGAATAGACTAGAGGATAACTGTATAGACTAGAGGAGAGCTGTGTAGACTAGAGGAGAGCTGAATAGACTAGAGGATAACTGTATAGTCTAGAGGAGAGCTGTGTAGACTAGAGGAGAGCTGTGTAGACTAGAAAATAGCTGTGTAGACTAGAGAAGAGCTGTATAGACTTGAGGAGAGCTGAATAGACTAGAGGAGAGCTGTGTAGAATAGAGGAGAGCTGTGTAGAATAGAAGATAGCTGTGTAGACTAGAAGATAGCTGTGTAGACTAGAGGAGAACTGTATAGACTAAATGAGAGCTGTGTAGACTAGTGGAGAGCTGTATAGACTAGAGGAGAGCTGTGTAGACTAGAGGAGAGCTGAATAGATTAGAGGAGAGCTGTATAGACTAGAGGAGAGCTGTATAGACTAGAGGAGAGCTGAATAGACTAGAGGAGAGCTGTATAGACTAGAGGAGAACTGTATAGACTAGAGGAGAGCTTTGTAGACCAGAGGAGAGGAGAGCTGTGTAGACTAGAGGAGAGCTGTGTAGGCTAGAGGAGAGCTGTGTAGACTAGAGGAGAGCTGTGTAGACTAGAGGAGAGCTGAATAGACTTGAGGAGAACTGTATAGACTAGAGGAGAGCTGTGTAGACTAGAGGAGAGGAGAGGAGAGCTGTGTAGACAAGGGGAGAGCTGAATAGACTAGAGGAGAGCTGTATAGACTAGAGGAGAGCTGACTAGACTAGTCTGGGAAGGCTTTCCACTAGATGTAGGAACATTGCTGCTATAACAGCCTCCACTCTTCTGGGAAGGCTTTCCACTAGATGTTGCAACATTGCTGCTATAACAGCCTCCACTCTTCTGGGAAGGCTTTCCACTTGATGTTGGAACATTGCTTCGGGGACTTGCTTCCATTCAGCCACAAGAGCCTTGGTGAGGTCGGTCACTGATGTTGGGCGATTTGGTCTGGCACTGTGCATTGGGGCAGGTAGTGTTCTCCTAGCATCCGCCAAATCCATATTTGTTCATCGAACTGCTAGATGGTGAAGCGTGATTCATCACTCCAGAGAACATGTTTCCACTGCTCCAGAGTCCAATGGCGGCAAATTTTACACCACTCCGGCCAATGCATTACGCATGGTGATCTTAGGGTTGTGTGCGTCTGCTCGGTCTTGGAAGCTGATTTCATGAAGCTCTTGATGAACATAAAAATAAACAGTTATTGTACTGACGTTGCTTCCAGAGGCAGTTTGAAACTCGGTAGTGAGGGTGTGCTCGATTTTATACACTTGTCAGCAACGGGTGTGGCTAAAATAGCCAAATCATTTTAATGGATGTCTACATACCTTGGCCATGTTGTGTACATGCGCTCTTGTACCTTAGCATGGTTCACATGAACACTCCATATTAGGACATGATCAACATGTACTCCCAGCTAGTTATCGGAGTCAACTGCTGGATGTGAATAACGACCTGGCTCCGGTATGTTTTTGAGGCGGCGCACAATTGGCCAGGTTAGGGGAGGGTTTGGCCGGTTGGACTGTCCTTGTCCCATCACGCTCTAGCGATTCCTGTGGTGGGCCGGGGGGCTCGCCGTCACGGTCACCAGTTGTACGGTGTTTCCTCTGACACGTTGGTTGCGGCTGGTTTGGCAGGGTCGTATTTTAGAGGATGCATGGCTCTTGAACTTCACCTATCCCGAGTCCGTATGGGAGTTGCAGTGATGAGACAAGACTGTAACTACCAATTGGAAATCACGAAATTGTGGAGAAAAAAAGGCTTATTAAAAAAGGCTGTTTTTTGTCTAGGTGGCTGTTGTTATTATTACTTAACCTTTATTTAACCAGGCAAGTCAGATCAGAACAAATTCTTATTTTCAATGACGGCCTAGGAACAGTGGGTTAACTGCCTGTTCAGGGGCAGAACGACAGATTTGTACCTTGTAAGCCCAGGGATTTGAATTTGCAACCTTGTGGTTACCAGTCCAACGCTCTAACCACTAGGCTACCCTGCCGCCTCTATGCTCTAACCACTAGGCTACCTGCTGGTTACTAGTCCAACGCTCTAACCACTAGGCTACCCTGCCGCCTCTACACTCTAACCACTAGTCTACCTGCTGGTTACTAGTCCAACGCTCTAACCACTAGGCTACCTGCTGGTTACTAGTCCAACGCTCTAACCACTAGGCTACCTGCTGGTTACTAGTCCAACGCTATAACCACTAGGCTACCTGCTGGTTACTAGTCCAACGCTATAACCACTAGGCTACCCTGCCGCCTCTACGCTCTAACCACTAGTCTACCTGCTGGTTACTAGTCCAATGCTCTAACCACTAGGCTACCTGCTGGTTACTAGTCCAATGCTCTAACCACTAGGCTACCTGCTGGTTACTAGTCCAACACTCTAACCACTAGGCTACCTGCTGGTTACTAGTCCAACGCTCTAACCACTAGGCTACCTGCTGGTTACTAGTCCAACGCTCTAACCACTAGGCTACCTGCTGGTTACTAGTCCAACACTCTAACCACTAGGCTCCCTGCTGGTTACTAGTCCAACACTCTAACCACTAGGCTACCCTGCCGCCTCTACGCTCTAACCACTAGTCTACCTGCTGGTTACTAGTCCAACGCTCTAACCACTAGGCTACCTGCTGGTTACTAGTCCAACGCTCTAACCACTAGGCTACCTGCTGGTTACTAGTCCAACACTCTAACCACTAGTCTACCTGCTGGTTACTAGTCCAACGCTCTAACCACTAGGCTACCTGCTGGTTACTAGTCCAATGCTCTAACCACTAGGCTACCTGCTGGTTACTAGTCCAACGCTCTAACCACTAGGCTACCCTGCCGCCTCTACGCTCTAACCACTAGTCTACCTGCTGGTTACTAGTCCAACGCTCTAACCACTAGGCTACCTGCTGGTTACTAGTCCAACGCTCTAACCACTAGGCTACCTGCTGGTTACTAGTCCAACACTCTAACCACTAGGCTACCTGCTGGTTACTAGTCCAACACTCTAACCACTAGGCTACCTGCTGGTTACTAGTCCAACACTCTAACCACTAGGCTCCCTGCTGGTTACTAGTCCAACACTCTAACCACTAGTCTACCCTGACGCCTCTACGCTCTAACCACTAGGCTACCTGCTGGTTACTAGTCCAACGCTCTAACCACTAGGCTACCTGCTGGTTAGTAGTCCAACATTCTAACCACTAGGCTCCCTGCTGGTTACTAGTCCAACACTCTAACCACTAGGCTACCCTGCCGCCTCTACGCTCTAACCACTAGGCTACCTGCTGGTTACTAGTCCAACACTCTAACCACTAGGCTACCCTGCCATCAGGAAGGAAGGGCCTGCAGGAGTCATCGGAGGACTTAATGATGTGATGTTTAGTGTTTGGACAGGTGTAATCATTGGTATACAAAATGAAAAGGACTGTCACGTTCGTTTGTAGAGACGGACCAAGGCGCAGCGTTTGTTGAGTTCCACATAATTTATTGAAAGTGAAATTTAACAAAACAAAACAATAAACAATAAACTAACAACGAACCGTGACTACAAAGATGCTACGTGCACTAACTCAAGACCACATAAACACAAGTGGAAAAAAATGCTACTTAAATATGATCCCCAATTAGAGACAACGATTACCAGCTGCCTCTAATTGGGAACTATAACAATCACCAACATAGAAAACAAAACTAGAACCCCACATAGAAAATATAAACTAGACTAACCCCCCAGTCAAGCCCTGACCTACTCCACCATAGAAATGAAGGCTATCTATGGTCAGGACATGACAAGGACAGGTGACTTCACACAACCTTGCGGGGCAGTTGGTGATCAAATGAGTGTGAAGATTGTTTACCTTGAACAACTGAGTTATGTCACTGAGACATGACAGAGTTTTAGGTTCCCAAACACTATTACAACTAGTAGGGGTCCAGTCTCCTATCTGCAGAGACTTTTAGGTTCCCAACCACTCTTCGAACTGGTAGGACCCAGTTTCCTACCCGGAGAGAATTTTAGGTTCCCAACCACTATTCAAACTGGTAGGGCCCAGTTTCCTACCCGGAGAGAATTTTAGGTTCCCGACCACTCTTCGAACTGGTAGGGCCCAGTTTCCTATCCGGAGAGACGTTTAGGTTCCCAACCACTATTCAAACTGGTAGGGCCCAGTTTCCTACCCGGAGAGACTTTTAGGTTCCCAACCACTCTTCAAACTGGTAGGGCCCAGTTTCCTACCCGGAGGGACTTTTAGGTTCCCAACCACTATTCGAACTGGTAGGGCCCAATTTCCTACCCGGAGAGACTTTTAAGTTCCCAACCACTCTTCAAACTGGTAGGGCCCAGTGTCCTACCCGGAGAGACTTTTAGGTTCCCAACCACTATTCAAACTGGTAGGGCCCAGTTTCCTACCCGGAGAGACTTTTAGGTTCCCAACCACTATTCAAACTGGTAGGGCCCAGTTTCCTACCAGGAGAGACTTTTAGGTTCCCAACCACTATTCAAACTGGTAGGGCCCAGTTTCCTATCTTTCCTCCTCCTTCCTGACATCCCTTCTTCCATTCCTCTCTGCATTCCTCCATTCCTGCCGCGATTCCTCCCTCCAGTACTCCCTCCATTACTCCATTATTCACTCCATTACACCATTCCTCCCTCCATGCCTCCCTTCATTACTCCATTCCTCCCTCCATTACTCCATTCCTCCCTCCATTACTCCATTCCTCCCTCCATTACTCCCTCCATTACTCCATTCCTCCCTCTATTACTCCATTCCTCCCTCCATTACTCCATTCCTCCCTCCATTACTCCATTCCTCCCTCCATTACTCCATACCTCTCTCCATTCCTCCCTCCATTACTAAATTCCTCCCTCCATTACTCCATTCCTCCCTCCATTACACCATTCCTCCCTCTATTACTCCATTCCTCCCTCCATTACTCCAGTCCTCCCTCCATTACTCCATTCCTCCCTCCATTACTTCATACCTCTCTCCATTCCTCCCTCCATTACTCCATTCCTCCCCCATTACTCCATTCCTCCCTCCATTACTCCATTCCTCCCTCCATTACACCATTCCTCCCTCCATTACTCCATTCCTCCCTCCATTACTCCATTCCTCCCTCCATTACTCCATTCCTCCCTCAATTCCTCCCTCCATTACTCCATTCCTCCCTCCATTACTCCATTCCTCTCTCCATTCCTCCCTCCATTACTCCATTCCTCCCTCCATTACTCCATACCTCTCTCCATTCCTCCCTCCATTACTCCATTCCTCCCCCATTACTCCATTCCTCCCTCCATTACTCCATTCCTCCCTCCATTACACCATTCCTCCCTCCATTACTCCATTCCTCACTCCATTACTCCATTCCTCCCTCCATTACTCCATTCCTCCCTCAATTCCTCCCTCCATTACTCCATTCCTCCCTCCATTACTCCATTCCTCTCTCCATTCCTCCCTCCATTACTCCATTCCTCCCTCCATTACTGAAATTCCTCCCTCCATTACTCCATTCCTCCCTCCATTACACCATTCCTCCCTCCATTACTCCATTCCTCTCTCCAAACCTCCCTCCATTACTCCATTCCTCCCTCCATTCCTCCCTCCATTACTCCACTCCTCCCTCCATTACTCCATTCCTCTCTCCATTCCTCCCTCCATTACTCCACTCCTCCCTCCATTACTCCATTCCTCTCTCCATTCCTCCCTCCATTACACCATTCCTCCATTCCTCCCTCCATTCCTCCATTCCTCCCTCCATTACTCCATTCCTCCCTCCATTACTCCATTACTCCATTCCTCCCTCCATTATGCCATTCCTCCCCCCATAACTCTATTCCTCCCTCCATTCCTCCCTCCATTACTCCATTCCTCCCCCAATACTCCATTCCTCCCTCCATTACACCATTCCTCCCTCCATTACTCCATTCCTCCCTCCATTACTCCATTCCTCCCTCCATTACTCCATTCCTCCCTCAATTCCTCCCTCCATTACTCCATTCCTCCCTCCATTACTCCATTCCTCTCTCCATTCCTCCCTCCATTACTCCATTCCTCACTCCATTCCTCCCTCCATTACTCCAAACCTCCCTCCATTACTCCATTCCTCTCTCCATTCCTCCCTCCATTACTCCATTCCTCCCTCCATTACACCATTCCTCCCTCCATTCCTCCATTCCTCCCTCCAATACTCCATTCCTCCCTCCATTACACCATTCCTCCCTCCATTACTCCATTCCTCCCTCCATTACTCCATTCCTCTCTCCATTCCTCCCTCCATTACTCCATTCCTCCCTCCATTATGCCATTCCTCCCCCCATTACTCTATTCCTCCCTCCATTCCTCCCTCCATTACTCCATTCCTCCCCCCAATACTCCATTCCTCCCCCATTACTCCATTCCTCCCTCCATTACTCCATTCCTCCCTCCATTACACCATTCCTCCCTCCATTACTCCATTCCTCCCTCCATTCCTCCCTCCATTACTCCATTCCTCTATCCATTCCTTCCTCCATTACTCCATTCCTCCCTCCATTACTCCATTCCTCCCTCCATTACTCCATTCCTCCCTCCATTCCTCCCTCCATTACACCATTCCTCCCTCAATTACACAATTCCTCCCTCCATTACTCCATTCTTCCCTCCATTACACCATTCCTCCCTCCATTACTCCATTCCTCCCTCCATTACTCCATTCCTCCCTCCATTCCTTCCTCCATTACTCCATTCCTCCCTCCATTACTCCATTCCTCCCTGCATTCCTCCCTCCATTACTCCCTCCATTACTCCATTCCTCCCTGCATTCCTCCCTCCATTACTCCCTCCATTACTCCATTCCTCCCTCCATTCCTCCATTCCTCACTCCATTACACCATTCCTCCCTCCATTACTCTATTACTCCCTCCATTCCTCTATTCCTCCCTCCATTCCTCCCTCCATTTCACCATTCCTCCCTCCATTACTCCATTCCTCCCTCCATTACTCCATTCCTCCGTCCATTCCTCCCTCCATTCCTACCTCCATTACTCCATTCCTCCCTCCATTCCTCCCTCCATTCCTCCCCCATTACTGCATTCCTCCCTCCATTCCTCCCTCCATTACTCCATTCCTCCCTCCATTACTCCATTCCTCCATCCATTACTCCATTCCTTCCTCCATTCCTCCCTCCATTACTCCATTCCTCCCTCCATTACTGAAATTCCTCCCTACATTACTCCATTCCTCCCTCCATTACTCCATTCCTCCCTCCATTAATCCATTCCTCCCTCCCATTACTCCATTCCTCCCTCCATTACTCCATTCCTCCCTCCATTCCTCCCTCCATTACTCCATTCCTCCCTCCATTGCTCCATTCCTCCTTCCAATACTCCATTCCTCCCTCCATTCCTCCCTCCATTCCTCCCTCCATTACACCATTCCTCACTCCATTACTCCATTCCTCCCTCCATTACTCCATTCCTCTGTCCATTCCTCCCTCCATTACTCCATTCCTCCCTCCATTCCTCCCTCCATTCCTCCCCCCATTATTGCATTTCCTCCCTCCATTCCTCCCTCCATTCCTCCATTCCTCCCTCCATTACTCCATTCCTCCCTCCATTACTCCCTCCATTACTCCATTCCTCCATTACACCATTCCTCCCTCCATTACTCCATTCCTCCCTCCATTCCTCCCTCCATTACTCCATTCCTCTATCCATTCCTTCCTCCATTACTCCATTCCTCCCTCCATTACTCCATTCCTCCCTCCATTACTCCATTCCTCCCTCCATTCCTCCCTCCATTACACCATTCCTCCCTCAATTACACAATTCCTCCCTCCATTACTCCATTCTTCCCTCCATTACACCATTCCTCCCTCCATTACTCCATTCCTCCCTCCATTACTCCATTCCTCCCTCCATTCCTTCCTCCATTACTCCATTCCTCCCTCCATTACTCCATTCCTCCCTGCATTCCTCCCTCCATTACTCCCTCCATTACTCCATTCCTCCCTCCATTCCTCCCTCCATTACTCCATTCCTCCCTCCATTCCTCCATTCCTCACTCCATTACACCATTCCTCCCTCCATTACTCTATTACTCCCTCCATTCCTCTATTCCTCCCTCCATTCCTCCCTCCATTTCACCATTCCTCCCTCCATTACTCCATTCCTCCCTCCATTACTCCATTCCTCCGTCCATTCCTCCCTCCATTCCTACCTCCATTACTCCATTCCTCCCTCCATTCCTCCCTCCATTCCTCCCCCATTACTGCATTCCTCCCTCCATTCCTCCCTCCATTACTCCATTCCTCCATCCATTACTCCATTCCTTCCTCCATTCCTCCCTCCATTACTCCATTCCTCCCTCCATTACTGAAATTCCTCCCTACATTACTCCATTCCTCCCTCCATTACTCCATTCCTCCCTCCATTAATCCATTCCTCCCTCCCATTACTCCATTCCTCCCTCCATTACTCCATTCCTCCCTCCATTCCTCCCTCCATTACTCCATTCCTCCCTCCATTGCTCCATTCCTCCTTCCAATACTCCATTCCTCCCTCCATTCCTCCCTCCATTCCTCCCTCCATTACACCATTCCTCACTCCATTACTCCATTCCTCCCTCCATTACTCCATTCCTCTGTCCATTCCTCCCTCCATTACTCCATTCCTCCCTCCATTCCTCCCTCCATTCCTCCCCCCATTACTGCATTTCCTCCCTCCATTCCTCCCTCCATTCCTCCATTCCTCCCTCCATTACTCCATTCCTCCCTCCATTCCTCCCTCCATTCCTCCATTCCTCCCTCCATTACTCCATTCCTCCCTCCATTCCTCCCTCCATTACTCCATTCCTCCCTCCATTCCTCCCTCCATTACTCCATTCCTCTATCCATTCCTTCCTCCATTACTCCATTCCTCCCTCCATTACTCCATTCCTCCCTCCATTACTCCATTCCTCCCTCCATTCCTCCCTCCATTACACCATTCCTCCCTCAATTACACAATTCCTCCCTCCATTACTCCATTCTTCCCTCCATTACACCATTCCTCCCTCCATTACTCCATTCCTCCCTCCATTACTCCATTCCTCCCTCCATTCCTTCCTCCATTACTCCATTCCTCCCTCCATTACTCCATTCCTCCCTGCATTCCTCCCTCCATTACTCCCTCCATTACTCCATTCCTCCCTCCATTCCTCCCTCCATTACTCCATTCCTCCCTCCATTCCTCCATTCCTCACTCCATTACACCATTCCTCCCTCCATTACTCTATTACTCCCTCCATTCCTCTATTCCTCCCTCCATTCCTCCCTCCATTTCACCATTCCTCCCTCCATTACTCCATTCCTCCCTCCATTACTCCATTCCTCCGTCCATTCCTCCCTCCATTCCTACCTCCATTACTCCATTCCTCCCTCCATTCCTCCCTCCATTCCTCCCCCATTACTGCATTCCTCCCTCCATTCCTCCCTCCATTACTCCATTCCTCCATCCATTACTCCATTCCTTCCTCCATTCCTCCCTCCATTACTCCATTCCTCCCTCCATTACTGAAATTCCTCCCTACATTACTCCATTCCTCCCTCCATTACTCCATTCCTCCCTCCATTAATCCATTCCTCCCTCCCATTACTCCATTCCTCCCTCCATTACTCCATTCCTCCCTCCATTCCTCCCTCCATTACTCCATTCCTCCCTCCATTGCTCCATTCCTCCTTCCAATACTCCATTCCTCCCTCCATTCCTCCCTCCATTCCTCCCTCCATTACACCATTCCTCACTCCATTACTCCATTCCTCCCTCCATTACTCCATTCCTTTGTCCATTCCTCCCTCCATTACTCCATTCCTCCCTCCATTCCTTCCTCCATTCCTCCCCCCATTACTGCATTTCCTCCCTCCATTCCTCCCTCCATTCCTCCATTCCTCCCTCCATTACTCCATTCCTCCCTCCATTCCTCCCTCCATTACTCCATTCCTCCCTCCATTCCTCCCTCCATTACTCCATTCCTCTATCCATTCCTTCCTCCATTACTCCATTCCTCCCTCCATTACTCCATTCCTCCCTCCATTACTCCATTCCTCCCTCCATTCCTCCCTCCATTACACCATTCCTCCCTCAATTACACAATTCCTCCCTCCATTACTCCATTCTTCCCTCCATTACACCATTCCTCCCTCCATTACTCCATTCCTCCCTCCATTACTCCATTCCTCCCTCCATTCCTTCCTCCATTACTCCATTCCTCCCTCCATTACTCCATTCCTCCCTGCATTCCTCCCTCCATTACTCCCTCCATTACTCCATTCCTCCCTCCATTCCTCCCTCCATTACTCCATTCCTCCCTCCATTCCTCCATTCCTCACTCCATTACACCATTCCTCCCTCCATTACTCTATTACTCCCTCCATTCCTCTATTCCTCCTCCATTCCTCCCTCCATTTCACCATTCCTCCCTCCATTACTCCATTCCTCCCTCCATTACTCCATTCCTCCGTCCATTCCTCCCTCCATTCCTACCTCCATTACTCCATTCCTCCCTCCATTCCTCCCTCCATTCCTCCCCCATTACTGCATTCCTCCCTCCATTCCTCCCTCCATTACTCCATTCCTCCCTCCATTACTCCATTCCTCCATCCATTACTCCATTCCTTCCTCCATTCCTCCCTCCATTACTCCATTCCTACCTCCATTACTGAAATTCCTCCCTACATTACTCCATTCCTCCCTCCATTACTCCATTCCTCCCTCCATTAATCCATTCCTCCCTCCCATTACTCCATTCCTCCCTCCATTACTCCATTCCTCCCTCCATTCCTCCCTCCATTACTCCATTCCTCCCTCCATTGCTCCATTCCTCCTTCCATTACTCCATTCCTCCCTCCATTCCTCCCTCCATTCCTCCCTCCATTACACCATTCCTCACTCCATTACTCCATTCCTCCCTCCATTACTCCATTCCTCTGTCCATTCCTCCCTCCATTACTCCATTCCTCCCTCCATTCCTCCCTCCATTCCTCCCCCATTACTGCATTTCCTCCCTCCATTCCTCCCTCCATTCCTCCATTCCTCCCTCCATTACTCCATTCCTCCCTCCATTCCTCCCTCCATTACTCCATTCCTCCCTCCATTGCTCCATTCCTCCCTCCAATACTCCATTCCTCCCTCCATTCCTCCCTCCATTCCTCCCTCCATTACACCATTCCTCCCTCCATTACTCCATTCCTCCCTCCATTACTCCATTCCTCCGTCCATTCCTCCCTCCATTACTCCATTCCTCCCTCCATTCCTCCCCCCATTACTGCATTTCCTCCCTCCATTCCTCCCTCCATTACTCCATTCCTCCCTACATTACTCCATTCCTCCCTCCATTACTCCATTCCTCCCTCCATTACTCCATTCCTCCCTCCATTACTCCATTCCTCCCTCCATTCCTCACTCCATTACTCCACTCCTCCCTCCATTACTGAAATTCCTCCCTCCATTACTCCATTCCTCCCTCCATTACACCATTCCTCCCTCCATTACTCCATTCCTCCCTCCATTCCTCCCTCCATTCCTCCCCCCATTACTGCATTTCCTCCCTCCATTCCTCCCTCCATTACTCCATTCCTCCCTCCATTACTCCATTCCTCCCTCCATTACTCCATTCCTCCCTCCATTACTCCATTCCTCCCTCCATTCCTCCCTCCATTACTCCATTCCTCCCTCCATTACTCCATTCCTCCCTCCATTCCTCACTCCATTACTCCATTCCTCCCTCCATTACTGAAATTCCTCCCTCCATTACTCCATTCCTCCCTCCATTACACCATTCCTCCCTCCATTACTCCATTCCTCCCTCCATTACTCCATTCCTCCCTCCATTCCTCCCTCCATTCCTCCCCCATTACTGCATTTCCTCCCTCCATTCCTCCCTCCATTACTCCATTCCTCCCTCCATTACTCCATTCCTCCCTCCATTACTCCATTCCTCCCTCCATTCCTCCCTCCATTACTCCATTCCTCCATCCATTACTCCATTCCTCCCTCCATTCCTCACTCCATTACTCCATTCCTCACTCCATTACTGAAATTCCTCCCTCCACTACTCCATTCCTCCCTCCATTACACCATTCCTCTCTCCATTCCTCCCTCCATTACACCATTCCTCCCTCCATTACTCCATTCCTCCCTCCATTACTCCATTCCTCCCTCCATTACTCCATTCCTCCCTCAATTCCTCCCTCCATTACTCCATTCCTCCCTCCATTACTCCATTCCTCTCTCCATTCCTCCTCCATTATTCCATTCCTCCCTCCATTACTCCATACCTCTCTCCATTCCTCCCTCAATTACTCCATTCCTCCCCCATTACTCCATTCCTCCCTCCATTACTCCATTCCTCCCTCCATTACACCATTCCTCCCTCCATTACTCCATTCCTCCCTCCATTACTCCATTCCTCTCTCCATTCCTCCCTCCATTACTCCATTCCTCCCTCCATTACTGAAATTCCTCCCTCCATTACTCCATTCCTCCCTCCATTACACCATTCCTCCCTCCATTACTCCATTCCTCTCTCCATTCCTCCCTCCATTACTCCATTCCTCCCTCCATTCCTCCCTCCATTACTCCACTCCTCCCTCCATTACTCCATTCCTCTCTCCATTCCTCCCTCCATTACTCCATTCCTCCCTCCATTACACCATTCCTCCCTCCATTCCTCCATTCCTCCCTCCATTACTCCATTCCTCCCTCCATTACTCCATTACTCCATTCCTCCCTCCATTATGCCATTCCTCCCCCATAACTCTATTCCTCCCTCCATTCCTCCCTCCATTACTCCATTCCTCCCCCCAATACTCCATTCCTCCCTCCATTACACCATTCCTCCCTCCATTACTCCATTCCTCCCTCCATTACTCCATTCCTCCCTCCATTACTCCATTCCTCCCTCAATTCCTCCCTCCATTACTCCATTCCTCCCTCCATTACTCACTTCCTCTCTCCATTCCTCCCTCCATTACTCCATTCCTCACTCCATTCCTCCCTCCATTACTCCAAACCTCCCTCCATTACTCCATTCCTCTCTCCATTCCTCCCTCCATTACTCCATTCCTCCCTCCATTACACCATTCCTCCCTCCATTCCTCCATTCCTCCCTCCAATACTCCATTCCTCCCTCCATTACACCATTCCTCCCTCCATTACTCCATTCCTCCCTCCATTACTCCATTCCTCTCTCCATTCCTCCCTCCATTACTCCATTCCTCCCCCAATACTCCATTCCTCCCCCCATTACTCCATTCCTCCCACCATTACTCCATTCCTCCCTCCATTACACCATTCCTCCCTCCATTACTCCATTCTTCCCTCCATTACACCATTCCTCCCTCCATTATTCCATTCCTCCCTCCATTACTCCATTCCTACCTCCATTCCTTCCTCCATTACTCCATTCCTCCCTCCATTACTCCATTCCTCCCTGCATTCCTCCCTCCATTACTCCCTCCATTACTCCATTCCTCCCTCCATTCCTCCCTCCATTACTCCATTCCTCCCTCCATTCCTCCATTCCTCCCTCCATTACACCATTCCTCCCTCCATTACTCTATTACTCCCTCCATTCCTCTATTCCTCCCTCCATTCCTCCCTCCATTTCACCATTCCTCCCCCATTACTCCATTCCTCCGTCCATTCCTCCCTCCATTCCTACCTCCATTACTCCATTCCTCCCTCCATTCCTCCCTCCATTCCTCCCCCATTACTGCATTCCTCCCTCCATTCCTCCCTCCATTACTCCATTCCTCCCTCCATTACTCCATTCCTCCATCCATTACTCCATTCCTCCCTCCATTCCTCCCTCCATTACTCCATTCCTCCCTCCATTACTGAAATTCCTCCCTACATTACTCCATTCCTCCCTCCATTACTCCATTCCTCCCTCCATTACTCCATACCTCTCTCCATTCCTCCCTCCATTACTCCATTCCTCCCCCATTACTCCATTCCTCCCTCCATTACTCCATTCCTCACTCCATTACACCATTCCTCCCTCCATTACTCTATTACTCCCTCCATTCCTCTATTCCTCCCTCCATTCCTCCCTCCATTTCACCATTCCTCCCTCCATTACTCCATTCCTCCCTCCATTACTCCATTCCTCCGTCCATTCCTCCCTCCATTCCTACCTCCATTACTCCATTCCTCCCTCCATTCCTCCCTCCATTCCTCCCCCATTACTGCATTCCTCCCTCCATTCCTCCCTCCATTACTCCATTCCTCCCTCCATTACTCCATTCCTCCATCCATTACTCCATTCCTTCCTCCATTCCTCCCTCCATTACTCCATTCCTACCTCCATTACTGAAATTCCTCCCTACATTACTCCATTCCTCCCTCCATTACTCCATTCCTCCCTCCATTAATCCATTCCTCCCTCCCATTACTCCATTCCTCCCTCCATTACTCCATTCCTCCCTCCATTCCTCCCTCCATTACTCCATTCCTCCCTCCATTGCTCCATTCCTCCTTCCAATACTCCATTCCTCCCTCCATTCCTCCCTCCATTCCTCCCTCCATTACACCATTCCTCACTCCATTACTCCATTCCTCCCTCCATTACTCCATTCCTCTGTCCATTCCTCCCTCCATTACTCCATTCCTCCCTCCATTCCTCCCTCCATTCCTCCCCCATTACTGCATTTCCTCCCTCCATTCCTCCCTCCATTCCTCCATTCCTCCCTCCATTACTCCATTCCTCCCTCCATTCCTCCCTCCATTACTCCATTCCTCCCTCCATTGCTCCATTCCTCCCTCCAATACTCCATTCCTCCCTCCATTCCTCCCTCCATTCCTCCCTCCATTACACCATTCCTCCCTCCATTACTCCATTCCTCCCTCCATTACTCCATTCCTCCGTCCATTCCTCCCTCCATTCCTCCCCCCATTACTGCATTTCCTCCCTCCATTCCTCCCTCCATTACTCCATTCCTCCCTACATTACTCCATTCCTCCCTCCATTACTCCATTCCTCCCTCCATTACTCCATTCCTCCCTCCATTACTCCATTCCTCCCTCCATTCCTCACTCCATTACTCCACTCCTCCCTCCATTACTGAAATTCCTCCCTCCATTACTCCATTCCTCCCTCCATTACACCATTCCTCCCTCCATTACTCCATTCCTCCCTCCATTCCTCCCTCCATTCCTCCCCCCATTACTGCATTTCCTCCCTCCATTCCTCCCTCCATTACTCCATTCCTAAACTCCATTACTCCATTCCTCCCTCCATTACTCCATTCCTCCCTCCATTACTCCATTCCTCCCTCCATTCCTCCCTCCATTACTCCATTCCTCCCTCCATTACTCCATTCCTCCCTCCATTCCTCACTCCATTACTCCATTCCTCCCTCCATTACTGAAATTCCTCCCTCCATTACTCCATTCCTCCCTCCATTACACCATTCCTCCCTCCATTACTCCATTCCTCCCTCCATTACTCCATTCCTCCCTCCATTCCTCCCTCCATTCCTCCCCCATTACTGCATTTCCTCCCTCCATTCCTCCCTCCATTACTCCATTCCTCCCTCCATTACTCCATTCCTCCCTCCATTACTCCATTCCTCCCTCCATTCCTCCCTCCATTACTCCATTCCTCCATCCATTACTCCATTCCTCCCTCCATTCCTCACTCCATTACTCCATTCCTCACTCCATTACTGAAATTCCTCCCTCCACTACTCCATTCCTCCCTCCATTACACCATTCCTCTCTCCGTTCCTCCCTCCATTACACCATTCCTCCCTCCATTACTCCATTCCTCCCTCCATTACTCCATTCCTCCCTCCATTACTCCATTCCTCCCTCAATTCCTCCCTCCATTACTCCATTCCTCCCTCCATTACTCCATTCCTCTCTCCATTCCTCCCTCCATTATTCCATTCCTCCCTCCATTACTCCATACCTCTCTCCATTCCTCCCTCAATTACTCCATTCCTCCCCCATTACTCCATTCCTCCCTCCATTACTCCATTCCTCCCTCCATTACACCATTCCTCCCTCCATTACTCCATTCCTCCCTCCATTACTCCATTCCTCTCTCCATTCCTCCCTCCATTACTCCATTCCTCCCTCCATTACTGAAATTCCTCCCTCCATTACTCCATTCCTCCCTCCATTACACCATTCCTCCCTCCATTACTCCATTCCTCTCTCCATTCCTCCCTCCATTACTCCATTCCTCCCTCCATTCCTCCCTCCATTACTCCACTCCTCCCTCCATTACTCCATTCCTCTCTCCATTCCTCCCTCCATTACTCCATTCCTCCCTCCATTACACCATTCCTCCCTCCATTCCTCCATTCCTCCCTCCATTACTCCATTCCTCCCTCCATTACTCCATTACTCCATTCCTCCCTCCATTATGCCATTCCTCCCCCCATAACTCTATTCCTCCCTCCATTCCTCCCTCCATTACTCCATTCCTCCCCCCAATACTCCATTCCTCCCTCCATTACACCATTCCTCCCTCCATTACTCCATTCCTCCCTCCATTACTCCATTCCTCCCTCCATTACTCCATTCCTCCCTCAATTCCTCCCTCCATTACTCCATTCCTCCCTCCATTACTCACTTCCTCTCTCCATTCCTCCCTCCATTACTCCATTCCTCACTCCATTCCTCCCTCCATTACTCCAAACCTCCCTCCATTACTCCATTCCTCTCTCCATTCCTCCCTCCATTACTCCATTCCTCCCTCCATTACACCATTCCTCCCTCCATTCCTCCATTCCTCCCTCCAATACTCCATTCCTCCCTCCATTACACCATTCCTCCCTCCATTACTCCATTCCTCCCTCCATTACTCCATTCCTCTCTCCATTCCTCCTCCATTACTCCATTCCTCCCCCCAATACTCCATTCCTCCCCCATTACTCCATTCCTCCCACCATTACTCCATTCCTCCCTCCATTACACCATTCCTCCCTCCATTACTCCATTCTTCCCTCCATTACACCATTCCTCCCTCCATTATTCCATTCCTCCCTCCATTACTCCATTCCTACCTCCATTCCTTCCTCCATTACTCCATTCCTCCCTCCATTACTCCATTCCTCCCTGCATTCCTCCCTCCATTACTCCCTCCATTACTCCATTCCTCCCTCCATTCCTCCCTCCATTACTCCATTCCTCCCTCCATTCCTCCATTCCTCCCTCCATTACACCATTCCTCCCTCCATTACTCTATTACTCCCTCCATTCCTCTATTCCTCCCTCCATTCCTCCCTCCATTTCACCATTCCTCCCCCCATTACTCCATTCCTCCGTCCATTCCTCCCTCCATTCCTACCTCCATTACTCCATTCCTCCCTCCATTCCTCCCTCCATTCCTCCCCCATTACTGCATTCCTCCCTCCATTCCTCCCTCCATTACTCCATTCCTCCCTCCATTACTCCATTCCTCCATCCATTACTCCATTCCTCCTCCATTCCTCCCTCCATTACTCCATTCCTCCCTCCATTACTGAAATTCCTCCCTACATTACTCCATTCCTCCCTCCATTACTCCATTCCTCCTCCATTACTCCATACCTCTCTCCATTCCTCCCTCCATTACTCCATTCCTCCCCCATTACTCCATTCCTCCCTCCATTACTCCATTCCTCCCTCCATTACACCATTCCTCCCTCCATTACTCCATTCCTCACTGCATTACTCCATTCCTCCCTCCATTACTCCATTCCACCCTCAATTCCTCCCTCCATTACTCCATTCCTCCCTCCATTACTCCATTCCTCTCTCCATTCCTCCCTCCATTACTCCATTCCTCCCTCCATTACTGAAATTCCTCCCTCCATTACTCCATTCCTCCCTCCATTACACCATTCCTCCCTCCATTACTCCATTCCTCTCTCCATTCCTCCCTCCATTACTCCATTCCTCCCTCCATTCCTCCTTCCATTACTCCACTCCTCCCTCCATTACTCCATTCCTCTCTCCATTCCTCCCTCCATTACTCCATTCCTCCCTCCATTACACCATTCCTCCCTCCATTCCACCATTCCTCCCTCCATCACTCCATTCCTCCCTCCATTACTCCATTACTCCATTCCTCCCTCCATTATGCCATTCCTCCCCCATAACTCTATTCCTCCCTCCATTCCTCCCTCCATTACTCCATTCCTCCCCCAATACTCCATTCCTCCCTCCATTACACCATTCCTCCCTCCATTACTCCATTCCTCCCTCCATTACACCATTCCTCCCTCCATTACTCCATTCCTCCCTCCATTCCTCCCTCCATTACTCCATTCCTCTATCCATTCCTTCCTCCATTACTCCATTCCTCCCTCCATTACTCCATTCCTCCATCCATTACTCCATTCCTCCCTCCATTCCTCCCTCCATTACACCATTCCTCCATCAATTACACAATTCCTCCCTCCATTACTCCATTCTTCCCTCCATTACACCATTCCTCCCTCCATTACACCATTCCTCCCTCCATTACTCCATTCCTCCCTCCATTCCTCCCTCCATTACTCCATTCCTCTATCCATTCCTTCCTCCATTACTCCATTCCTCCCTCCATTACTCCATTCCTCCCTCCATTACTCCATTCCTCCCTCCATTCCTCCCTCCATTACACCATTCCTCCATCAATTACACAATTCCTCCCTCCATTACTCCATTCTTCCCTCCATTACACCATTCCTCCCTCCATTACTCCATTCCTCCCTCCATTACTCCATTCCTCCCTCCATTCCTTCCTCCATTACTCCATTCCTCCCTCCATTACTCCATTCCTCCCTGCATTCCTCCCTCCATTACTCCCTCCATTACTCCATTCCTCCCTCCATTCCTCCCTCCATTACTCCATTCCTCCCTCCATTCCTCCATTCCTCCCTCCATTACACCATTCCTACCTCCATTACTCTATTACTCCCTCCATTCCTCTATTCCTCCCTCCATTCCTCCCTCCATTTCACCATTCCTCCCTCCATTACTCCATTCCTCCCTCCATTACTCCATTCCTCCGTCCATTCCTCCCTCCATTCCTACCTCCATTACTCCATTCCTCCCTCCATTCCTCCCTCCATTCCTCCCCCATTACTGCATTCCTCCCTCCATTCCTCCCTCCATTACTCCATTCCTCCCTCCATTACTCCATTCCTCCATCCATTACTCCATTCCTCCCTCCATTCCTCCCTCCATTACTCCATTCCTCCCTCCATTACTTAAATTCCTCCCTCCATTACTCCATTCCTCCCTCCATTACTCCATTCCTCCCTCCATTAATCCATTCCTCCCTCCCATTACTCCATTCCTCCCTCCATTACTCCATTCCTCCCTCCATTCCTCCCTCCATTACTCCATTCCTCCCGCCATTGCTCCATTCCTCCTTCCAATACTCCATTCCTCCCTCCATTCCTCCCTCCATTCCTCCCTCCATTACACCATTCCTCCCTCCATTACTCCATTCCTCCCTCCATTACTCCATTCCTCCGTCCATTCCTCCCTCCATTACTCCATTCCTCCCTCCATTCCTCCCTCCATTCCTCCCCCATTACTGCATTTCCTCCCTCCATTCCTCCCTCCATTACTCCATTCCTCCCTCCATTACTCCATTCCTCCCTCCATTCCTCCCTCCATTACTCCATTCCTCCCTCCATTGCTCCATTCCTCCCTCCAATACTCCATTCCTCCCTCCATTCCTCCCTCCATTCCTCCCTCCATTACACCATTCCTCCCTCCATTACTCCATTCCTCCCTCCATTACTCCATTCCTCCGTCCATTCCTCCCTCCATTACTCCATTCCTCCCTCCATTCCTCCCCCCATTACTGCATTTCCTCCCTCCATTCCTCCCTCCATTACTCCATTCCTCCCTCCATTACTCCATTCCTCCCTCCATTACTCCATTCCTCCCTCCATTCCTCCCTCCATTACTCCATTCCTCCCTCCATTCCTCCTCCATTACTCCACTCCTCCCTCCATTACTGAAATTCCTCCCTCCATTACTCCATTCCTCCCTCCATTACCCTCCCTCCATTACCCATTCCTCCATCCATTCCTCCTCCCTCCATTCCTCCCCCATTACTGCATTTCCTCCCCCATTCCTCCCTCCATTACTCCATTCCTCCCTCCATTACTCCATTCCTCCCTCCATTACTCCATTCCTCCCTCCCCTCCCTCCATTCCTCCCTCCATTACTCCATTCCTCCCTCCATTACTCCATTCCTCCCTCCATTCCTCACTCCATTACTCCATTCCTACCTCCATTACTGAAATTCCTCCCTCCTCCATTACTCCATTCCTCCCTCCATTACACCATTCCTCCCTCCATTACTCCATTCCTCCTCCATTACTCCATTCCTCCCTCCATTCCTCCCTCCATTCCTCCCCCATTACTGCATTTCCTCCATTCCTCCCTCCATTACTCCATTCCTCCCTCCATTACTCCATTCCTCCCTCCATTACTCCATTCCTCCCTCCATTCCTCCCTCCATTACTCCATTCCTCCATCCATTACCCATTCCTCCTCCATTCCTCCATTACTCCATTCCTCACTCCATTACTGAAATTCCTCCCTCCATTACTCCATTCCTCCCTCCATTACTCACCTTCCATTACTCCATTCTCCTCCATTCCTCCCTCCATTACTCCACTCCTCCTCCATTGCACCATTCCTCCCTCCATTACTCCATTCCTCCTTCCATTACACCATTCCTCCCTCCATTACCCATTCCTCCCTCCATTACTTCATTCCTCACTCCATTCCTCCCTCCATTACTCCATTCCTCCCTCCATTACTCCATTCCTCCCTCCATCACTCCATTCCTCCCTCCATTACTCCATTCCTCCCTCCATTACTCCATTCCTCCCTCCATTCCTCCCTCCATTACACCATTCCTCCCTCCATTACTCCATTCCTCCCTCCATTACTCCATTCCTCCCTCCAGTCCTCCCTCCATTCCTCCCTCCATTTTCTCCATTCCTCCCTCCATTCCTCGCTCCATTACTCCATTCCTCCCTCCATTGCTCCATTCCTCCCTCCATTCCTCCCTCCATTACTCCATTCCTCCCTCCATTACTCCACTCCTCCTCCTTTCCTCCCTCCATTCCTCCCTCCACTCCTCCCTCCTTTCCTCCCTCCATTCCTCCCTCCATTACTCCATTCCTCCCTCCATTACTCCATTCCTCCCTCCAATCCTCCTCTCCCATTACTCCATTCCTCCCTCCATTACTGAAATTCCTCCCTCCATTACTCCATTCCTCCCTCCATTACTCCATTCCTCCCTCCATCACTCCATTCCTCCCTCCATTACTCCATTCCTCCCTCCATTGCACCATTCCTCCCTACATTACTCCATTCCTCCTTCCATTACACCATTCCTCCCTCCATTACTCCATTCCTCCCTCGATTACTTCATTCCTCACTCCATTCCTCCCTCCATTACTCCATTCCTCCTCCATTACTCCATTCCTCCCTCCATCACTCCATTCCTCCCTCCATTACTCCATTCCTCCCTCCATTACTCCATTCCTCCCTCCATTCCTCCCTCCATTACACCATTCCTCCCTCCATTACTCCATTCCTCCCTCCATTACTCCATTCCTCCCTCCAGTCCTCCCTCCATTCCCCTCCATTACTCCATTCCTCCCTCCATTCCTCCTCCATTCCTCCTCCATTCCTCACTCCATCACTCCATTCCTCCCTCCATTCCTCCATCCATTACTCCATTCCTCCCTGCATTACTCCATTCCTCCCTCCATTACTCCAGACCTCCCTCCATTACACCATTTGTCCATCCATTCCTCCCTCCATTACTCCATTCCTCCCTCCATTCCTCCCTCCATTACTCCATTGCTCCTCCATTCCTCCCTCCATTACTCCATTCCTCCCTCCATTGCACCATTCCTCCCTCCATTACTCCATTCCTCCCTCCATTACTCCATTCCTCCCTCCATCACTCCATTCCTCCCTCCATTACTCCATTCCTCCCTCCATTACTCCATTCCTCCCTCCATTCCTCCCTCCATTACACCATTCCTCCCTCCATTACTCCATTCCTCCCTCCATTACTCCATTCCTCCCTCCAGTCCTCCCTCCATTCCTCCCTCCATTACTCCATTCCTCCCTCCATTCCTCGCTCCATTACTCCATTCCTCCCTCCATTACTCCATTCCTCCCTCCATTCCTCCCTCCATTACTCCATTCCTCCCCCCATTACTCCACTCCTCCCTCCTTTCCTCCCTCCATTCCTCCCTCCACTCCTCCCTCCTTTCCTCCCTCCATTCCTCCCTCCATTACTCCATTCCTCCCTCCATTACTCCATTCCTCCCTCCAATCCTCCCTCCATTACTCCATTCCTCCCTCCATTACTGAAATTCCTCCCTCCATTACTCCATTCCTCCCTCCATTACTCCATTCCTCCCTCCATCACTCCATTCCTCCCTCCATTACTCCATTCCTCCCTCCATTGCACCATTCCTCCTACATTACTCCATTCCTCCTTCCATTACACCATTCCTCCCTCCATTACTCCATTCCTCCCTCCATTACTTCATTCCTCACTCCATTCCTCCCTCCATTACTCCATTCCTCGCTCCATTACTCCATTCCTCCCTCCATCACTCCATTCCTCCCTCCATTACTCCATTCCTCCCTCCATTACTCCATTCCTCCCTCCATTCCTCCCTCCATTACACCATTCCTCCCTCCATTACTCCATTCCTCCTCCATTACTCCATTCCTCCCTCCAGTCCTCCCTCCATTCCTCCCTCCATTACTCCATTCCTCCCTCCATTACTCCATTCCTCCCTCCATTCCTCCCTCCATTCCTCACTCCATCACTCCATTCCTCCCTCCATTCCTCCATCCATTACTCCATTCCTCCCTGCATTACTCCATTCCTCCCTCCATTACTCCAGACCTCCCTCCATTACACCATTCGTCCATCCATTCCTCCCTCCATTACTCCATTCCTCCCTCCATTACTCCATTCCTCCCTCCATCACTCCATTCCTCCCTCCATTACTCCATTCCTCCCTCCATTACTCCATTCCTCCCTCCATTCCTCCCTCCATTACACCATTCCTCCCTCCATTACTCCATTCCTCCCTCCATTACTCCATTCCTCCCTCCAGTCCTCCCTCCATTCCTCCCTCCATTACTCCATTCCTCCCTCCATTCCTCCCTCCATTCCTCCCTCCATTCCTCCCTCCATTCCTCCCTCCATTCCTCCCTCCATTACTCCATTCCTCCCCCCATTACTGCATTTCCTCCCTCCATTCCTCCCTCCATTCCTCCATTCCTCCCTCCATTACTCCATTCCTCCCTCCATTCCTCCCTCCATTACTCCATTCCTCCCTCCATTGCTCCATTCCTCCTCCAATACTCCATTCCTCCCTCCATTCCTCCCTCCATTCCTCCCTCCATTACACCATTCCTCCCTCCATTACTCCATTCCTCCCTCCATTACTCCATTCCTCCGTCCATTCCTCCCTCCATTACTCCATTCCTCCCTCCATTCCTCCCCCCATTACTGCATTTCCTCCCTCCATTCCTCCCTCCATTACTCCATTCCTCCCTCCATTACTCCATTCCTCCCTCCATTACTCCATTCCTCCCTCCATTACTCCATTCCTCCCTCCATTACTCCATTCCTCCCTCCATTCCTCACTCCATTACTCCATTCCTCCCTCCATTACTGAAATTCCTCCCTCCATTACTCCATTCCTCCCTCCATTACACCATTCCTCCCTCCATTACTCCATTCCTCCCTCCATTCCTCCCTCCATTCCTCCCCCATTACTGCATTTCCTCCTCCATTCCTCCCTCCATTACTCCATTCCTCCCTCCATTACTCCATTCCTCCCTCCATTACTCCATTCCTCCCTCCATTACTCCATTCCTCCCTCCATTCCTCCCTCCATTACTCCATTCCTCCCTCCATTACTCCATTCCTCCCTCCATTCCTCACTCCATTACTCCATTCCTCCCTCCATTACTGAAATTCCTCCTCCATTACTCCATTCCTCCCTCCATTACACCATTCCTCCCTCCATTACTCCATTCCTCCCTCCATTACTCCATTCCTCCCTCCATTCCTCCCTCCATTCCTCCCCCATTACTGCATTTCCTCCCTCCATTCCTCCCTCCATTACTCCATTCCTCCCTCCATTACTCCATTCCTCCCTCCATTACTCCATTCCTCCCTCCATTCCTCCCTCCATTACTCCATTCCTCCATCCATTACTCCATTCCTCCCTCCATTCCTCACTCCATTACTCCATTCCTCACTCCATTACTGAAATTCCTCCCTCCACTACTCCATTCCTCCTCCATTACACCATTCCTCTCTCCATTCCTCCCTCCATTACACCATTCCTCCCTCCATTACTCCATTCCTCCCTCCATTACTCCATTCCTCCCTCCATTACTCCATTCCTCCCTCAATTCCTCCCTCCATTACTCCATTCCTCCCTCCATTACTCCATTCCTCTCTCCATTCCTCCCTCCATTATTCCATTCCTCCCTCCATTACTCCATACCTCTCTCCATTCCTCCCTCAATTACTCCATTCCTCCCCCA
The DNA here is from genome assembly GCF_036934945.1 of Oncorhynchus masou masou. Classification (NCBI taxonomy): domain Eukaryota; kingdom Metazoa; phylum Chordata; class Actinopteri; order Salmoniformes; family Salmonidae; genus Oncorhynchus; species Oncorhynchus masou. Next base: position 88,416,736 of record NC_088220.1, on the reverse strand, counting down.
TTACTCCATTCCTCCCTCCATTACTCCATTCCTCCCTCCATTACACCATTCCTCCCTCCATTACTCCATTCCTCCCTCCATTACTCCATTCCTCTCTCCATTCCTCCCTCCATTACTCCATTCCTCCCTCCATTACTGAAATTCCTCCCTCCATTACTCCATTCCTCCCTCCATTACACCATTCCTCCCTCCATTACTCCATTCCTCTCTCCATTCCTCCCTCCATTACTCCATTCCTCCCTCCATTCCTCCCTCCATTACTCCACTCCTCCCTCCATTACTCCATTCCTCTCTCCATTCCTCCCTCCATTACTCCATTCCTCCCTCCATTACACCATTCCTCCCTCCATTCCTCCATTCCTCCCTCCATTACTCCATTCCTCCCTCCATTACTCCATTACTCCATTCCTCCCTCCATTATGCCATTCCTCCCCCCATAACTCTATTCCTCCCTCCATTCCTCCCTCCATTACTCCATTCCTCCCCCCAATACTCCATTCCTCCCTCCATTACACCATTCCTCCCTCCATTACTCCATTCCTCCCTCCATTACTCCATTCCTCCCTCCATTACTCCATTCCTCCCTCAATTCCTCCCTCCATTACTCCATTCCTCCCTCCATTACTCACTTCCTCTCTCCATTCCTCCCTCCATTACTCCATTCCTCACTCCATTCCTCCCTCCATTACTCCAAACCTCCCTCCATTACTCCATTCCTCTCTCCATTCCTCCCTCCATTACTCCATTCCTCCCTCCATTACACCATTCCTCCCTCCATTCCTCCATTCCTCCCTCCAATACTCCATTCCTCCCTCCATTACACCATTCCTCCCTCCATTACTCCATTCCTCCCTCCATTACTCCATTCCTCTCTCCATTCCTCCCTCCATTACTCCATTCCTCCCCCCAATACTCCATTCCTCCCCCATTACTCCATTCCTCCCACCATTACTCCATTCCTCCCTCCATTACACCATTCCTCCCTCCATTACTCCATTCTTCCCTCCATTACACCATTCCTCCCTCCATTATTCCATTCCTCCCTCCATTACTCCATTCCTACCTCCATTCCTTCCTCCATTACTCCATTCCTCCCTCCATTACTCCATTCCTCCCTGCATTCCTCCCTCCATTACTCCCTCCATTACTCCATTCCTCCCTCCATTCCTCCCTCCATTACTCCATTCCTCCCTCCATTCCTCCATTCCTCCCTCCATTACACCATTCCTCCCTCCATTACTCTATTACTCCCTCCATTCCTCTATTCCTCCCTCCATTCCTCCCTCCATTTCACCATTCCTCCCCCATTACTCCATTCCTCCGTCCATTCCTCCCTCCATTCCTACCTCCATTACTCCATTCCTCCCTCCATTCCTCCCTCCATTCCTCCCCCATTACTGCATTCCTCCCTCCATTCCTCCCTCCATTACTCCATTCCTCCCTCCATTACTCCATTCCTCCATCCATTACTCCATTCCTCCCTCCATTCCTCCCTCCATTACTCCATTCCTCCCTCCATTACTGAAATTCCTCCCTACATTACTCCATTCCTCCCTCCATTACTCCATTCCTCCCTCCATTACTCCATACCTCTCTCCATTCCTCCCTCCATTACTCCATTCCTCCCCCATTACTCCATTCCTCCCTCCATTACTCCATTCCTCCCTCCATTACACCATTCCTCCCTCCATTACTCCATTCCTCACTGCATTACTCCATTCCTCCCTCCATTACTCCATTCCACCCTCAATTCCTCCCTCCATTACTCCATTCCTCCCTCCATTACTCCATTCCTCTCTCCATTCCTCCCTCCATTACTCCATTCCTCCCTCCATTACTGAAATTCCTCCCTCCATTACTCCATTCCTCCCTCCATTACACCATTCCTCCCTCCATTACTCCATTCCTCTCTCCATTCCTCCCTCCATTACTCCATTCCTCCCTCCATTCCTCCTTCCATTACTCCACTCCTCCTCCATTACTCCATTCCTCTCTCCATTCCTCCCTCCATTACTCCATTCCTCCCTCCATTACACCATTCCTCCCTCCATTCCACCATTCCTCCCTCCATCACTCCATTCCTCCCTCCATTACTCCATTACTCCATTCCTCCCTCCATTATGCCATTCCTCCCCCATAACTCTATTCCTCCCTCCATTCCTCCCTCCATTACTCCATTCCTCCCCCCAATACTCCATTCCTCCCTCCATTACACCATTCCTCCCTCCATTACTCCATTCCTCCCTCCATTACACCATTCCTCCCTCCATTACTCCATTCCTCCCTCCATTCCTCCCTCCATTGCTCCATTCCTCTATCCATTCCTTCCTCCATTACTCCATTCCTCCCTCCATTACTCCATTCCTCCCTCCATTACTCCATTCCTCCCTCCATTCCTCCCTCCATTACACCATTCCTCCATCAATTACACAATTCCTCCCTCCATTACTCCATTCTTCCCTCCATTACACCATTCCTCCCTCCATTACACCATTCCTCCCTCCATTACTCCATTCCTCCCTCCATTCCTCCCTCCATTACTCCATTCCTCTATCCATTCCTTCCTCCATTACTCCATTCCTCCCTCCATTACACCATTCCTCCCTCCATTCCACCATTCCTCCCTCCATCACTCCATTCCTCCCTCCATTACTCCATTACTCCATTCCTCTCTCCATTCCTCCCTCCATTACTCCATTCCTCCCTCCATTCCTCCTTCCATTACTCCACTCCTCCCTCCATTACTCCATTCCTCTCTCCATTCCTCCCTCCATTACTCCATTCCTCCCTCCATTACACCATTCCTCCCTCCATTCCACCATTCCTCCCTCCATCACTCCATTCCTCCCTCCATTACTCCATTACTCCATTCCTCCCTCCATTATGCCATTCCTCCCCCCATAACTCTATTCCTCCCTCCATTCCTCCCTCCATTACTCCATTCCTCCCCCCAATACTCCATTCCTCCCTCCATTACACCATTCCTCCCTCCATTACTCCATTCCTCCCTCCATTACACCATTCCTCCCTCCATTACTCCATTCCTCCCTCCATTCCTCCCTCCATTGCTCCATTCCTCTATCCATTCCTTCCTCCATTACTCCATTCCTCCCTCCATTACTCCATTCCTCCCTCCATTACTCCATTCCTCCCTCCATTCCTCCCTCCATTACACCATTCCTCCATCAATTACACAATTCCTCCCTCCATTACTCCATTCTTCCCTCCATTACACCATTCCTCCCTCCATTACACCATTCCTCCCTCCATTACTCCATTCCTCCCTCCATTCCTCCCTCCATTACTCCATTCCTCTATCCATTCCTTCCTCCATTACTCCATTCCTCCTCCATTACTCCATTCCTCCCTCCATTACTCCATTCCTCCCTCCATTCCTCCCTCCATTACACCATTCCTCCATCAATTACACAATTCCTCCCTCCATTACTCCATTCTTCCCTCCATTACACCATTCCTCCCTCCATTACTCCATTCCTCCCTCCATTACTCCATTCCTCCCTCCATTCCTTCCTCCATTACTCCATTCCTCCCTGCATTCCTCCCTCCATTACTCCCTCCATTACTCCATTCCTCCCTCCATTCCTCCCTCCATTACTCCATTCCTCCCTCCATTCCTCCATTCCTCCCTCCATTACACCATTCCTCCCTCCATTACTCTATTACTCCCTCCATTCCTCTATTCCTCCCTCCATTCCTCCCTCCATTTCACCATTCCTCCCTCCATTACTCCATTCCTCCCTCCATTACTCCATTCCTCCGTCCATTCCTCCCTCCATTCCTACCTCCATTACTCCATTCCTCCCTCCATTCCTCCCTCCATTCCTCCCCCATTACTGCATTCCTCCCTCCATTCCTCCCTCCATTACTCCATTCCTCCCTCCATTACTCCATTCCTCCATCCATTACTCCATTCCTCCCTCCATTCCTCCCTCCATTACTCCATTCCTCCCTCCATTACTGAAATTCCTCCCTCCATTACTCCATTCCTCCCTCCATTACTCCATTCCTCCCTCCATTAATCCATTCCTCCCTCCCATTACTCCATTCCTCCCTCCATTACTCCATTCCTCCCTCCATTCCTCCCTCCATTACTCCATTCCTCCCGCCATTGCTCCATTCCTCCTTCCAATACTCCATTCCTCCCTCCATTCCTCCCTCCATTCCTCCCTCCATTACACCATTCCTCACTCCATTACTCCATTCCTCCCTCCATTACTCCATTCCTCTGTCCATTCCTCCCTCCATTACTCCATTCCTCCCTCCATTCCTCCCTCCATTCCTCCCCCATTACTGCATTTCCTCCCTCCATTCCTCCCTCCATTACTCCATTCCTCCCTCCATTACTCCATTCCTCCTCCATTCCTCCCTCCATTACTCCATTCCTCCCTCCATTGCTCCATTCCTCCCTCCAATACTCCATTCCTCCCTCCATTCCTCCCTCCATTCCTCCCTCCATACCTACCTCCAGAAACACATTCCTCCCTCCATTACTCCATTCCTCCCTCCATTACTCCATTCCTCCGTCCATTCCTCCCTCCATTACTCCATTCCTCCCTCCATTCCTCCCCCCATTACTGCATTTCCTCCCTCCATTCCTCCCTCCATTACTCCATTCCTCCCTCCATTACTCCATTCCTCCCTCCATTACTCCATTCCTCCCTCCATTCCTCCCTCCATTACTCCATTCCTCCCTCCATTCCTCACTCCATTACTCCACTCCTCCCTCCATTACTGAAATTCCTCCCTCCATTACTCCATTCCTCCCTCCATTACACCATTCCTCCCTCCATTACTCCATTCCTCCATCCATTCCTCCATTCCTCCCTCCATTCCTCCCTCCATTCCTCCCCCCATTACTGCATTTCCTCCCTCCATTCCTCCCTCCATTACTCCATTCCTCCCTCCATTACTCCATTCCTCCCTCCATTACTCCATTCCTCCCTCCATTACTCCATTCCTCCCTCCATTCCTCCCTCCATTACTCCATTCCTCCCTCCATTACTCCATTCCTCCCTCCATTCCTCACTCCATTACTCCATTCCTACCTCCATTACTGAAATTCCTCCCTCCATTACTCCATTCCTCCCTCCATTACACCATTCCTCCCTCCATTACTCCATTCCTCCCTCCATTACTCCATTCCTCCCTCCATTCCTCCCTCCATTCCTCCCCCATTACTGCATTTCCTCCCTCCATTCCTCCCTCCATTACTCCATTCCTCCCTCCATTACTCCATTCCTCCCTCCATTACTCCATTCCTCCCTCCATTCCTCCCTCCATTACTCCATTCCTCCATCCATTACTCCATTCCTCCCTCCATTCCTCACTCCATTACTCCATTCCTCACTCCATTACTGAAATTCCTCCCTCCATTACTCCATTCCTCCCTCCATTTCACCATTCCTCTCTCCATTCCTCCCTCCATTACTCCACTCCTCCCTCCATTGCACCATTCCTCCCTCCATTCCTCCATTCCTCCTTCCATTACACCATTCCTCCCTCCATTACTCCATTCCTCCCTCCATTACTTCATTCCTCACTCCATTCCTCCCTCCATTACTCCATTCCTCCCTCCATTACTCCATTCCTCCCTCCATCACTCCATTCCTCCCTCCATTACTCCATTCCTCCCTCCATTACTCCATTCCTCCCTCCATTCCTCCCTCCATTACACCATTCCTCCCTCCATTACTCCATTCCTCCCTCCATTACTCCATTCCTCCCTCCAGTCCTCCCTCCATTCCTCCCTCCATTACTCCATTCCTCCCTCCATTACTCCATTCCTCCCTCCATTCCTCCCTCCATTCCTCACTCCATCACTCCATTCCTCCCTCCATTCCTCCATCCATTACTCCATTCCTCCCTGCATTACTCCATTCCTCCCTCCATTACTCCAGTCCTCCCTCCATTACACCATTCGTCCATCCATTCCTCCCTCCATTACTCCATTCTTCCCTCCATTCCTCCCTCCATTACTCCATTGCTCTCTCCATTCCTCCCTCCATTACTCCATTCCTCCCTCCATTGTACCATTCCTCCCTCCATTACTCCATTCCTCCCTCCATTACTCCATTCCTCCCTCCATTACTCCATTCCTCCCTCCATTACTTCATTCCTCACTCCATTCCTCCCTCCATTACTCCATTCCTCCCTCCATTACTCCATTCCTCCCTCCATCACTCCATTCCTCCCTCCATTACTCCATTCCTCCCTCCATTACTCCATTCCTCCCTCCATTCCTCCCTCCATTACACCATTCCTCCCTCCATTACTCCATTCCTCCCTCCATTACTCCATTCCTCCCTCCATTCCTCCCTCCATTCCTCCCTCCATTACTCCATTCCTCCCTCCATTCCTCGCTCCATTACTCCATTCCTCCCTCCATTGCTCCATTCCTCCCTCCATTCCTCCCTCCATTACTCCATTCCTCCCTCCATTACTCCACTCCTCCCTCCTTTCCTCCCTCCATTCCTCCCTCCACTCCTCCCTCCTTTCCTCCCTCCATTCCTCCCTCCATTACTCCATTCCTCCCTCCATTACTCCATTCCTCCCTCCAATCCTCCCTCCATTACTCCATTCCTCCCTCCATTACTGAAATTCCTCCCTCCATTACTCCATTCCTCCCTCCATTACTCCATTCCTCCCTCCATCACTCCATTCCTCCCTCCATTACTCCATTCCTCCCTCCATTGCACCATTCCTCCCTACATTACTCCATTCCTCCTTCCATTACACCATTCCTCCCTCCATTACTCCATTCCTCCCTCGATTACTTCATTCCTCACTCCATTCCTCCCTCCATTACTCCATTCCTCGCTCCATTACTCCATTCCTCCCTCCATCACTCCATTCCTCCCTCCATTACTCCATTCCTCCCTCCATTACTCCATTCCTCCCTCCATTCCTCCCTCCATTACACCATTCCTCCCTCCATTACTCCATTCCTCCCTCCATTACTCCATTCCTCCCTCCAGTCCTCCCTCCATTCCTCCCTCCATTACTCCATTCCTCCCTCCATTCCTCCCTCCATTCCTCCCTCCATTCCTCACTCCATCACTCCATTCCTCCCTCCATTCCTCCATCCATTACTCCATTCCTCCCTGCATTACTCCATTCCTCCCTCCATTACTCCAGACCTCCCTCCATTACACCATTTGTCCATCCATTCCTCCCTCCATTACTCCATTCCTCCCTCCATTCCTCCCTCCATTACTCCATTGCTCTCTCCATTCCTCCCTCCATTACTCCATTCCTCCCTCCATTGCACCATTCCTCCCTCCATTACTCCATTCCTCCCTCCATTACTCCATTCCTCCCTCCATCACTCCATTCCTCCCTCCATTACTCCATTCCTCCCTCCATTACTCCATTCCTCCCTCCATTCCTCCCTCCATTACACCATTCCTCCCTCCATTACTCCATTCCTCCCTCCATTACTCCATTCCTCCCTCCAGTCCTCCCTCCATTCCTCCCTCCATTACTCCATTCCTCCCTCCATTCCTCGCTCCATTACTCCATTCCTCCCTCCATTACTCCATTCCTCCCTCCATTCCTCCCTCCATTACTCCATTCCTCCCCCATTACTCCACTCCTCCCTCCTTTCCTCCCTCCATTCCTCCCTCCACTCCTCCCTCCTTTCCTCCCTCCATTCCTCCCTCCATTACTCCATTCCTCCCTCCATTACTCCATTCCTCCCTCCAATCCTCCCTCCATTACTCCATTCCTCCCTCCATTACTGAAATTCCTCCCTCCATTACTCCATTCCTCCCTCCATTACTCCATTCCTCCCTCCATCACTCCATTCCTCCCTCCATTACTCCATTCCTCCCTCCATTGCACCATTCCTCCCTACATTACTCCATTCCTCCTTCCATTACACCATTCCTCCCTCCATTACTCCATTCCTCCCTCCATTACTTCATTCCTCACTCCATTCCTCCCTCCATTACTCCATTCCTCGCTCCATTACTCCATTCCTCCCTCCATCACTCCATTCCTCCCTCCATTACTCCATTCCTCCCTCCATTACTCCATTCCTCCCTCCATTCCTCCCTCCATTACACCATTCCTCCCTCCATTACTCCATTCCTCCCTCCATTACTCCATTCCTCCCTCCAGTCCTCCCTCCATTCCTCCCTCCATTACTCCATTCCTCCCTCCATTACTCCATTCCTCCCTCCATTCCTCCCTCCATTCCTCACTCCATCACTCCATTCCTCCCTCCATTCCTCCATCCATTACTCCATTCCTCCCTGCATTACTCCATTCCTCCCTCCATTACTCCAGACCTCCCTCCATTACACCATTCGTCCATCCATTCCTCCCTCCATTACTCCATTCCTCCCTCCATTCCTCCCTCCATCACTCCATTCCTCCCTCCATTACTCCATTCCTCCCTCCATTACTCCATTCCTCCCTCCATTCCTCCCTCCATTACACCATTCCTCCCTCCATTACTCCATTCCTCCCTCCATTACTCCATTCCTCCCTCCAGTCCTCCCTCCATTCCTCCCTCCATTACTCCATTCCTCCCTCCATTCCTCGCTCCATTACTCCATTCCTCCCTCCATTGCTCCATTCCTCCCTCCATTCCTCCCTCCATTACTCCATTCCTCCCTCCATTACTCCACTCCTCCCTCCTTTCCTCCCTCCATTCCTCCCTCCACTCCTCCCTCCTTTCCTCCCTCCATTCCTCCCTCCATTACTCCATTCCTCCCTCCATTACTCCATTCCTCCCTCCAATCCTCCCTCCATTACTCCATTCCTCCCTCCATTACTGAATTCCTCCCTCCATTACTCCATTCCTCCCTCCATTACTCCATTCCTCCCTCCATCACTCCATTCCTCCCTCCATTACTCCATTCCTCCCTCCATTGCACCATTCCTCCCTACATTACTCCATTCCTCCTTCCATTACACCATTCCTCCCTCCATTACTCCATTCCTCCCTCCATTACTACATTCCTCACTCCATTCCTCCCTCCATTACTCCATTCCTCGCTCCATTACTCCATTCCTCCCTCCATCACTCCATTCCTCCCTCCATTACTCCATTCCTCCCTCCATTACTCCATTCCTCCCTCCATTCCTCCCTCCATTACACCATTCCTCCCTCCCTTACTCCATTCCTCCCTCCATTACTCCATTCCTCCCTCCAGTCCTCCCTCCATTCCTCCCTCCATTACTCCATTCCTCCCTCCATTCCTCCTCCATTCCTCCCTCCATTCCTCACTCCATCACTCCATTCCTCCCTCCATTCCTCCATCCATTACTCCATTCCTCCCTGCATTACTCCATTCCTCCCTCCATTACTCCAGACCTCCCTCCATTACACCATTTGTCCATCCATTCCTCCCTCCATTACTCCATTCCTCCCTCCATTCCTCCCTCCATTACTCCATTGCTCTCTCCATTCCTCCCTCCATTACTCCATTCCTCCCTCCATTGCACCATTCCTCCCTCCATTACTCCATTCCTCCCTCCATTACTCCATTCCTCCCTCCATCACTCCATTCCTCCCTCCATTACTCCATTCCTCCCTCCATTACTCCATTCCTCCCTCCATTCCTCCCTCCATTACACCATTCCTCCCTCCATTACTCCATTCCTCCCTCCATTACTCCATTCCTCCCTCCAGTCCTCCCTCCATTCCTCCCTCCATTATTCCATTCCTCCCTCCATTCCTCGCTCCATTACTCCATTCCTCCCTCCATTACTCCATTCCTCCCTCCATTCCTCCCTCCATTACTCCATTCCTCCCCCATTACTCCACTCCTCCCTCCTTTCCTCCCTCCATTCCTCCCTCCACTCCTCCCTCCTTTCCTCCCTCCATTCCTCCCTCCATTACTCCATTCCTCCCTCCATTACTCCATTCCTCCTCCAATCCTCCCTCCATTACTCCATTCCTCCCTCCATTACTGAAATTCCTCCCTCCATTACTCCATTCCTCCTCCATTACTCCATTCCTCCCTCCATCACTCCATTCCTCCCTCCATTACTCCATTCCTCCCTCCATTGCACCATTCCTCCCTACATTACTCCATTCCTCCTTCCATTACACCATTCCTCCCTCCATTACTCCATTCCTCCCTCCATTACTTCATTCCTCACTCCATTCCTCCCTCCATTACTCCATTCCTCGCTCCATTACTCCATTCCTCCCTCCATCACTCCATTCCTCCCTCCATTACTCCATTCCTCCCTCCATTACTCCATTCCTCCCTCCATTCCTCCCTCCATTACACCATTCCTCCCTCCATTACTCCATTCCTCCCTCCATTACTCCATTCCTCCCTCCAGTCCTCCCTCCATTCCTCCCTCCATTACTCCATTCCTCCCTCCATTACTCCATTCCTCCCTCCATTCCTCCCTCCATTCCTCACTCCATCACTCCATTCCTCCCTCCATTCCTCCATCCATTACTCCATTCCTCCCTGCATTACTCCATTCCTCCCTCCATTACTCCAGACCTCCCTCCATTACACCATTCGTCCATCCATTCCTCCCTCCATTACTCCATTCCTCCTCCATTCCTCCCTCCATTACTCCATTGCTCTCTCCATTCCTCCCTCCATTACTCCATTCCTCCCTCCATTGCACCATTCCTCCCTCCATTACTCCATTCCTCCCTCCATTACACCATTCCTCCCTCCATTACTCCATTCCTCCCTCCATTACTTCATTCCTCACTCCATTCCTCCCTCCATTATTCCATTCCTCCCTCCATTACTCCATTCCTCCCTCCATCACTCCATTCCTCCCTCCATTACTCCATTCCTCCCTCCATTACTCCATTCCTCCCTCCATTCCTCCCTCCATTACACCATTCCTCCCTCCATTACTCCATTCCTCCCTCCATTACTCCATTCCTCCCTCCAGTCCTCCCTCCATTCCTCCCTCCATTACTCCATTCCTCCCTCCATTCCTCGCTCCATTACTCCATTCCTCCCTCCATTACTCCATTCCTCCCTCCATTCCTCCCTCCATTACTCCATTCCTCCCTCCATTACTCCACTCCTCCCTCCTTTCCTCCCTCCATTCCTCCCTCCACTCCTCCCTCCTTTCCTCCCTCCATTCCTCCCTCCATTACTCCATTCCTCCCTCCATTACTCCATTCCTCCCTCCAATCCTCCCTCCATTACTCCATTCCTCCCTCCATTACTGAAATTCCTCCCTCCATTACTCCATTCCTCCCTCCATTACTCCATTCCTCCCGCCATTACTCCATTCCTCACTCCATTACTCCATTCCTCCCTCCATTACTTCATTCCTCCCTCCAAACCTCCCTCCATTACTCCACTCCTCCCTCCATTTCTCCATTCCTCACTCCATTACACCATTCCTCCCTCCATTACTCCATTCCTCCCTCCATTACTCAAGTCCTCACTCCATTCCTCCCTCCATTCCTCCCTCCATTACTCCATTCCTCCCTCCATTCCTCCATTCCTCCCTCCATTCCTCCCTCCATTACTCCATTCCTCCCTCCATTACTCCATTCCTCCCTCCAGTCCTCCCTCCATTCCTCCCTCCATTACTCCATTCCTCCCTCCATTCCTCCCTCCATTCCTCCCTCCATTCCTCACTCCATCACTCCATTCCTCCCTCCATTCCTCCATCCATTACTCCATTCCTCCCTGCATTACTCCATTCCTCCCTCCATTACTCCAGACCTCCCTCCATTACACCATTTGTCCATCCATTCCTCCCTCCATTACTCCATTCCTCCCTCCATTCCTCCCTCCATTACTCCATTGCTCTCTCCATTCCTCCCTCCATTACTCCATTCCTCCCTCCATTGCACCATTCCTCCCTCCATTACTCCATTCCTCCCTCCATTACTCCATTCCTCCCTCCATCACTCCATTCCTCCCTCCATTACTCCATTCCTCCCTCCATTACTCCATTCCTCCCTCCATTCCTCCCTCCATTACACCATTCCTCCCTCCATTACTCCATTCCTCCCTCCATTACTCCATTCCTCCCTCCAGTCCTCCCTCCATTCCTCCCTCCATTATTCCATTCCTCCCTCCATTCCTCGCTCCATTACTCCATTCCTCCCTCCATTACTCCATTCCTCCCTCCATTCCTCCCTCCATTACTCCATTCCTCCCCCCATTACTCCACTCCTCCCTCCTTTCCTCCCTCCATTCCTCCCTCCACTCCTCCCTCCTTTCCTCCCTCCATTCCTCCCTCCATTACTCCATTCCTCCCTCCATTACTCCATTCCTCCCTCCAATCCTCCCTCCATTACTCCATTCCTCCCTCCATTACTGAAATTCCTCCCTCCATTACTCCATTCCTCCCTCCATTACTCCATTCCTCCCTCCATCACTCCATTCCTCCCTCCATTACTCCATTCCTCCCTCCATTGCACCATTCCTCCTACATTACTCCATTCCTCCTTCCATTACACCATTCCTCCCTCCATTACTCCATTCCTCCCTCCATTACTTCATTCCTCACTCCATTCCTCCCTCCATTACTCCATTCCTCGCTCCATTACTCCATTCCTCCCTCCATCACTCCATTCCTCCCTCCATTACTCCATTCCTCCCTCCATTACTCCATTCCTCCCTCCATTCCTCCCTCCATTACACCATTCCTCCCTCCATTACTCCATTCCTCCCTCCATTACTCCATTCCTCCCTCCAGTCCTCCCTCCATTCCTCCCTCCATTACTCCATTCCTCCCTCCATTACTCCATTCCTCCCTCCATTCCTCCCTCCATTCCTCACTCCATCACTCCATTCCTCCCTCCATTCCTCCATCCATTACTCCATTCCTCCCTGCATTACTCCATTCCTCCCTCCATTACTCCAGACCTCCCTCCATTACACCATTCGTCCATCCATTCCTCCCTCCATTACTCCATTCCTCCCTCCATTCCTCCCTCCATTACTCCATTGCTCTCTCCATTCCTCCCTCCATTACTCCATTCCTCCCTCCATTGCACCATTCCTCCCTCCATTACTCCATTCCTCCCTCCATTACACCATTCCTCCCTCCATTACTCCATTCCTCCCTCCATTACTTCATTCCTCACTCCATTCCTCCCTCCATTATTCCATTCCTCCCTCCATTACTCCATTCCTCCCTCCATCACTCCATTCCTCCCTCCATTACTCCATTCCTCCCTCCATTACTCCATTCCTCCCTCCATTCCTCCCTCCATTACACCATTCCTCCCTCCATTACTCCATTCCTCCCTCCATTACTCCATTCCTCCCTCCAGTCCTCCCTCCATTCCTCCCTCCATTACTCCATTCCTCCCTCCATTCCTCGCTCCATTACTCCATTCCTCCCTCCATTACTCCATTCCTCCCTCCATTCCTCCCTCCATTACTCCATTCCTCCCTCCATTACTCCACTCCTCCCTCCTTTCCTCCCTCCATTCCTCCCTCCCTCCTCCCTCCTTTCCTCCCTCCATTCCTCCCTCCATTACTCCATTCCTCCCTCCATTACTCCATTCCTCCCTCATATCCTCGCTCCATTACTCCATTCCTCCCTCCATTACTGAAATTCCTCCCTCCATTACTCCATTCCTCCCTCCATTACTCCATTCCTCCCGCCATTACTCCATTCCTCACTCCATTACTCCATTCCTCCCTCCATTACTCCATTCCTCCCTCCATTCCTCCCTCCATTACTCCATTCCTCCCTCCATTTCTCCATTCCTCACTCCATTACACCATTCCTCCCTCCATTACTCCATTCCTCCCTCCATTACTCAAGTCCTCACTCCATTCCTCCCTCCATTCCTCCCTCCATTACTCCATTCCTCCCTCCATTCCTCCATTCCTCCCTCCATTCCTCCCTCCATTACTCCATTCCTCCCTCCATTACTCCATTCCTCCCTCCATTACACCATTCCTCCCTCCATTACTCCATTCCTCCCTCCATTACTCAAGTCCTCCCTCCATTCCTCCCTCCATTACTCCATTCCTCCCTCCATTACTGAAATTCCTCCCTCCATTACTCTATTCCTCTCTCCATTACACCATTCCTCCCTCCATTACTCCATTCCTCCCTCCATTCCTCCCTCCATTACTCCATTCCTCCCTCCATTACTCCATTCCTCCCTCCATCACTCCATTCCTCCCTCCATTACTCCATTCCTCCCTCCATTACACCATTCCTCCCTCCATTCCTCCCTCCATTACTCCATTCCTCCCTCCATTACTCCATTCCTCCCGCCATTACACCATTCCTCCCTCCATTCCTCCCTCCATTACTCCATTCCTCCCTCCATTACGCCATTCCTCCCTCCATTACACCATTCTTCCCTCCATTACTCCATTCCTCCCTCCATTCCTCCCTCCATTACTCCATTCCTCCCTCTATTACACCATTCCTCCCTCCATTCCTCCCTCCATTACTCCATTCCTCCCTCCATTCCTCCCTCCATTACTTCATTCCTCCCTCCATTCCTCCCTCCATTCCTCCCTCCATTACACCATTCCTCCCTCCATTACTCCAGTCCTACCTCCATTCCTCCCTCCATTACTCCATTCCTCCCTCCATTACTCCATCCCCACCTCCCTCCCTCTATCCTTCCCTCCATTTCTCCCTCCCACTATTCCACCCACCATCTCCCCCTTACCCATCAATCTGTCCCTCCCTCCATCTGTTCCTCCCTCCCTCCAGTTCTCCCTTCATTCCTCCATTTCTCCCTTCTTCCATCCCTCCATTCCTCCCTCCCTCCATTACACCCTCTCTCCATGTCTAATTCCATTACTCCAGCCCTCCCTCCATCCCTTCCTCCAACTATTCCTCCCTCCATCACTCCCTCTGTTCCACCCACCATCACCCACTCCCTCCCTCCATCCCCCCTCCCACCATTCCTCCCTCCATCCCTCCCTCCTTCCCTCGGTTCCTTCCTCCCTCCAATATTCCCTCCCTCAATTCCTACCTTCATCATTCCATTCCTTCCTACCTCCATTCCTCCCAGCACCTCTGCCTCAAATCTTTTCCTCCCTCAATTCCTCCATCCATCTCTCCCTCCATTCCTACTTTTCTCTCTTCATTCCTCCCACCCACATTTCTCCATCCATCCATCCATTTATCTGTCCCTCAATTACTCCCTCCCTCCCTCCAGTCCATTCCTCCCTCCATTCCTCCCTCCCACATTCCTCCATTCCTCCAACCCTCCTTCCATCCCTCCCTACCTCCATTCATCCCTCCCACATTCCTCCCTCCAACCCTCCCTCCATTCTTCCCTCCATCCCTCGTCCCTTCCATTCATCCCTCCCACATTCCTCCCTCCAACCATCCCTCCATTCCTCCCTCCATCCCTCCTTCCTTCCTATCCATCCCTCCCTCATTCCTCCCTCCATTCCTCCATCCTTCCATTCCTCCATCCCTCCCTCCATTCCTTCCTCCCTCATTCCTCCTTCCATTCATCCCTCCCTCCATTTCTCCTTCCATTACTCCATGCCTCCATTTCTCCTTCCATCCCTCCGTCCATTCCTCCTCAATCTCTCCCTCCATTCCTTCCTCCCACATTCATCCCTCCAACCCTCTTACCATCTCTCCCTCCATTCCTCCCTCCCACATTCCTCCATCACTCCAACCCTCCTTCCATCCCTCCCTCCATTCCTCCCACTACTATTAAAAGGTACTTTGAGATTACAGGAGTGCCATCCCCCCTTCCCTCTGGAAAGGCCTGGAGATTGTGATCCAGGGTCAACAAGCTGGTAAACCAAACCAGGTAGAGATGATTACACCAGAGAGCAGAGAGAGCTGAGAGAGCAGAGCAGAAAGCAGAGATAGCAGAGCAGAGAGAAGAGAGAGAGCAGAGCAGAGAGCAGAGAGAGCAGAGAGAGGTGAGATAGCAGAGAGCTGAGAGGTGAGAGAGGTGAGAGAGCTGAGAGAGCAGAGAGCTGAGAGAGCAGAAAGAGCAGGGAGAGCAGGGAGAGCAGAGAGAGCAGAGAGAGCAGAGAGAGCAGAGAGAGCAGAGAGAGCAGAGCAGAGAGCTGAGAGAGCTGAGACAGCTGAGAAAGCAGAGCTGAGAGCTGAGAGAACATTGCTGAGAGAGCTGAGAAAGCAGAGAGAGCAAAGAGAGCTGAGCAAAGAGAGCTGAGAAAGCAGAGAGCTGAGCAGAGAGAGCAGAGAGAGCAGAGAGCTGAGCAGAGAGAGCAGAGAGAGCAGAGAGAGCTGAGAGAGCAGAGAGCTGAGCAGAGAGAGCAGAGAGAGCAGAGAGAGCAGAGAGCTGAGTAAAGAGAGCTGAGAAAGCAGAGAGCTGAGCTAAGATAGCTGAGAGAGCTGAGAGAGCTGAGAAAGCAGAGCAGAGAGCAGAGAGAGCTGAGAAAGCAGATCAAAGAGCTGAGAGAGCTGAGAAAGCAGAGCTGAGAGAGCCGAGAGCAAAGAGAGCTGAGCGAGCTGAGAATGCTAAGAAAGTTGAGAAAGCAGAGCTGAGAGAGCTGAGAGAACAGAGCTGAGAGAGCTGAGAAAGCAGAGAGATCAAAGAGAGCTGAGAGAGCAGAGAGAGCTGGGAGAGCTGAGATAGCAGAGCAGAGAGCTGAGAGAGCAGAGAGAGCAGAGAGAGCAAAGAGAGCAAAGAGAGCAGAGAGAGATGAGAGCCGAGAGAGCAGAGAGAGCAGAGAGAGCAGAGAGAGCAGAGAGAGCAGAGAGAGCAGAGAGAGAGCAGAGAGAGCAGAGAGAGCAGAGAGCAGAGAGAGCAGAGAGAGCAGACAGCTGAGCAAAGAGAGCTGAGAAAGCAGAGAGCTGAGCAAAGAGAGCTGAGAGAGCAGAGAGAAAGCAGAGCAGAGAGAGCAGAGAGAGCTGAGAGAGCAGAGCAGAGAGCTGAGAGAGCAGAGAGCTGAGAGAGCAGAGCAGAGAGCTGAGAGAGCTGAGAATGCTGAGAAAGCTGAGAAAGCAGAGCTGAGAGAGCTGAGAGCTGAGACAACAGAGCTGATAGAGCTGAGAAAGCAGAGAGAGCAAAGAGAGCTGAGAGAGCAAAGAGAGCTGAGAGAGCAGATAGAGCTGGGAGAGCCGAGAGAGCCGAGAGAGCCGGTAGAGCCGGTAGAGCCGAGAAAGCAGAAAGCTGATAGAGTTGAGAGAGCATAGCAGAGAGAGCCGAGAGAGCAGAGCAGATAGCTGAGAAAGCAGAGCTGAGAGCCGAGAGCTGAGAGAGCTGAGAGAGCTGAGAGAGCTGAGAGAGCAGAGCAGATAGCTGAGAAAGCAGAGCTGAGAGCCGAGAGCTGAGAGAGCTGAGAGAGCTGAGAGAGCTGAGAGAGCTGAGAGAACTGAGAGAGCTGAGAGAGCAGAGAGAGGTGAGAGAGCAGAGAGAGGTGAGAGAGCAGAGAGAGGTGAGAGAGCTGAGAACGCAGAGCTGAGAGCTGAGAGAACAGAGCTGAGAGAGCTGAGAGAGCAGAGAGAGGTGAGAGAGCAGAGAGAGCTGAGAGAGGTGAGAGAGCAGAGAGAGCTGAGAGAGTAGACAGAGCTGAGAGAGCTGAAAGAGTAGAGAGAGCTGAGAGAGCTGAAAGAGCTGGGAGAGCTGAGAGGGCTGAGAGAGCTGAGAGAGCAGAGAGCTGAGCAAAGAGAGCTGAGCAAAGAGAGCTGAGTGAGCTGAGAGAGCTGAGAAAGCAGAGCAGAGAGCAGAGAGAGATGAGACAGCAGAGCAGACAGCTGAGAGAGCTGAGAAAGCAGAGCTGAGAGAGCCGAGAGCTGAGAGAGCAGAGAGAGCTGAGAGAGCTGCGAGAGCAGAGCAGAGAGCAGAGAGAGGTGAGAGAGCTGAGAGAGCATAGAGCTAAGAGAGCAGAGAGAGCTGAGAGAGCAGAGAGAGCTGAGAGAGCAGAGAGCTGGGAGAGCTGAGAGAGCTGAAAGAGCTGAGAGAGCTGAGAGAGCAGAGAGCTGAGCAAAGAGAGCTGAGAAAGCTGAGAAAGCAGAGCTGAGAGAACAGAGCTGAGAGAGCTGTGAGAGCTGGGAAAGCAGAGCAGAGAGAGCTGAGAGAGCAGAGCAGAGAGCTGAGATAGCAGAGCAGAGAGCAGAGAGAGCAGCGAGAGTAAAGAGAGCTGAGAGAGCAGAGAGAGCTGAGCAAAGAGAGCTGAGAAAGCTGAGACAGCTGAGAAAGCAGAGCTGAGAGAACAGAGCTGAGAGAGCTGTGAGAGCTGGGAAAGCAGAGCAGAGAGAGCTGAGAGAGCAGAGCAGAGAGCTGAGATAGCAGAGAGAGGTGAGAGAGCAGAGAGAGGTGAGAGAGCTGAGAACGCAGAGCTGAGAGCTGAGAGAACAGAGCTGAGAGAGCTGAGAGAGCAGAGAGAGGTGAGAGAGCAGAGAGAGCTGAGAGAGGTGAGAGAGCAGAGAGAGCTGAGAGAGTAGACAGAGCTGAGAGAGCTGAAAGAGTAGAGAGAGCTGAGAGAGCTGAAAGAGCTGGGAGAGCTGAGAGGGCTGAGAGAGCTGAGAGAGCAGAGAGCTGAGCAAAGAGAGCTGAGCAAAGAGAGCTGAGTGAGCTGAGAGAGCTGAGAAAGCAGAGCAGAGAGCAGAGAGCAGAGAGAGATGAGACAGCAGAGCAGACAGCTGAGAGAGCTGAGAAAGCAGAGCTGAGAGAGCCGAGAGCTGAGAGAGCAGAGAGAGCTGAGAGAGCTGCGAGAGCAGAGCAGAGAGCAGAGAGAGGTGAGAGAGCTGAGAGAGCATAGAGCTAAGAGAGCAGAGAGAGCTGAGAGAGCAGAGAGAGCTGAGAGAGCAGAGAGCTGGGAGAGCTGAGAGAGCTGAAAGAGCTGAGAGAGCTGAGAGAGCAGAGAGCTGAGCAAAGAGAGCTGAGAAAGCTGAGAAAGCAGAGCTGAGAGAACAGAGCTGAGAGAGCTGTGAGAGCTGGGAAAGCAGAGCAGAGAGAGCTGAGAGAGCAGAGCAGAGAGCTGAGATAGCAGAGCAGAGAGCAGAGAGAGCAGCGAGAGTAAAGAGAGCTGAGAGAGCAGAGAGAGCTGAGCAAAGAGAGCTGAGAAAGCTGAGACAGCTGAGAAAGCAGAGCTGAGAGAACAGAGCTGAGAGAGCTGTGAGAGCTGGGAAAGCAGAGCAGAGAGAGCTGAGAGAGCAGAGCAGAGAGCTGAGATAGCAGAGCAGAGAGCAGAGAGAGCAGCGAGAGTAAAGAGAGCTGAGAGAGCAGAGAGAGCTGGGAGAGCTGAGATAGCAGAGCAGAGAGTAGAGAGAGCTGAGAGAGCAGAGAGAGCAGAGCAGAGAGGAGAGAGCGCTGAAAGAGCAGAGAGAGCTGAGAGAGCAGAGAGAGCAGAGAGAGCAGAGAGAGCAGAGAGAGCAGAGAGAGCGGAGAGAGGTGAGAGAGGTGAGAGAGCAGGGAGCTGAGCAAAGAGAGCTGAGAGAGCTGAGAGAGCAGAGAGCAGAGAGTACTGCTGGGTCCATGTTAATATTGTAAAGCTAAACAGTAAAAAACATATGAAGAAAAAACACCTATGATGAACTGTGATGAGGAAAGGTATTTCTACTTCGGAAACAGAGAGAGAGCAGAGAGAGCAGAGAGAGCAGAGAGAGCTGAGAGAGCAGAGAGATCTGAGAGAGCTGAGAGGGCAGAAAGAGCAGAGAGCTGAGTAAAGAGAGCTGAGAAAGCAGAGAGCTGAGCTAAGATAGCTGAGAGCTGAGAGAGCTGAGAAAGCAGAGCAGAGAGCAGAGAGAGCTGAGAGAGCAGATCAAAGAGCTGAGAGAGCTGAGAAAGCAGAGCTGAGAGAGCCGAGAGCAAAGAGAGCTGACCGAGCTGAGAATGCTAAGAAAGTTGAGAAAGCAGAGCTGAGAGAGCTGAGAGAACAGAGCTGAGAGAGCTGAGAAAGCAGAGAGATCAAAGAGAGCTGAGAGAGCAGAGAGAGCTGGGAGAGCTGAGATAGCAGAGCAGAGAGCTGAGAAAGCAGAGAGAGCTGAGAGAGCAAAGAGAGCAGAGAGAGATGAGAGCCGAGAGACCCGAAAGAGCAGAGAGAGCAGAGAGAGCAGAGAGAGCAGAGAGAGCAGAGAGAGCAGAGAGAGCAGAGAGAGCAGACAGCTGAGCAAAGAGAGCTGAGAAAGCAGAGAGCTGAGCAAAGAGAGCTGAGAGCTGAGAGAGCAGAGAGAAAGCAGAGCAGAGAGAGCAGAGAGAGCTGAGAGAGCAGAGCAGAGAGCTGAGAGCTGAGAAAGCAGAGCTGAGAGAGCCGAGAGCAAAGAGAGCTAAGAGAGCTGAGAATGCTGAGAAAGCTGAGAAAGCAGAGCTTAGAGAGCTGAGAGCTGAGACAACAGAGCTGAGAGAGCTGAGAAAGCAGAGAAAGCAAAGAGAGCTGAGAGAGCAGATAGAGCTGGGAGAGCTGAGATAGCAGAGCAGAGAGCCGAGAGAGCCGAGAGAGCTGAGAGAGCCGAGAGAGCCGGTAGAGCCGAGAGAGACGAGAAAGCAGAAAGCTGATAGAGTTGAGAGAGCATAGCAGAGAGAGCTGAGAGAGCAGAGCAGATAGCTGAGAAAGCAGAGCTGAGAGCCGAGAGCTGAGAGAGCTGAGAGAGCTGAGAGAGCTGAGAGAGCTGAGAGAGCAGAGAGAGCAGAGAGAGCTGAGAGCTGAGAGAACAGAGCTGAGAGAGCTGAGAGAGCAGAGAGAGGTGAGAGAGCAGAGAGAGCTGAGAGAGTAGAGAGAGCTGAGAGAGCTGAAAGAGTAGAGAGAGCTGAGAGAGCTGGGAGAGCTGAGAGGGCTGAGAGAGCAGAGAGAGCAGAGAGCTGAGCAAAGAGAGCTGAGCAAAGAGAGCTGAGTGAGCTGAGAGAGCTGAGAAAGAAGAGCAGAGAGCAGAGAGCAGAGAGAGATGAGACAGCAGAGCAGACAGCTGAGAGAGCTGAGAAAGCAGAGCTGAGAGAGCCGAGAGCTGAGAGAGCAGAGAGAGCTGAGAGAGCTGCGAGAGCAGAGCAGAGAGCAGAGAGAGCTGATATAGCAGAGAGCAGAGAGAGGTGAGAGAGCTGAGAGAGCATAGAGCTAAGAGAGCAGAGAGAGCTGAGAGAGCAGAGAGAGCTGAGAGAGCAGAGAGCAGAGAGCAGAGAGAGCTGGGAGAGCTGAGAGAGCTGAAAGAGCTGAGAGAGCTGAGAGAGCAGAGAGCTGAGCAAAGAGAGCTGAGAAAGCTGAGAAAGCAGAGCTGAGAGAACAGAGCTGAGAGAGCTGTGAGAGCTGGGAAAGCAGAGCAGAGAGCAGAGAGAGCAGAGCAGAGCAGAGAGCAGAGAGAGCAGAGAGAGCAGAGAGAGCTGAGAAAGCTGAGAAAGCTGAGAAAGCAGAGCTGAGAGAACAGAGCTGAGAGAGCTGTGAGAGCTGGGAAAGCAGAGCAGAGAGCAGAGAGAGCAGCGAGAGTAAAGAGAGCTGAGAGAGCAGAGAGAGCTGAGAGAGCGAGAGAGGTGAGAGAGCTGAGAGAGCTGAGAGAGCAGGGAGCTGAGCAAAGAGAGCTGAGAGAGCATCGAGAGCAGAGAGCAGAGAGTCCTGCTGGGTCCATGTTAATATTGTAAAGCTAAACAGTAAAAAACATATGAAGAAAAAATACCTATGATGAACTGTGACGAGGAAAGGTCTTTCTACTTCGGAAACATTCACAGACAATATCAGATAAGTTCACTATTATGATGGTCAGCCATGCCGAGCACATTTTTAAATAATAGTGAATGGAATAGTGAATAGGACAGTGAATAGGACAGTGAATGGAATAGTGAATAGAATAGTGAATAGGACAGTGAATGGAATAGTGAATGGAATAGTGAATGGAATAGTGAATAGGACAGTGAATGGAATAGTGAATGGGACAGTGAATAGGACAGTAAATTTGACAGTGAATAGGACAGTGAATGGAATAGTGAATAGAATAGTGAATAGGACAGTGAATGGGATAGTGATTGGAATAGTGAATGGAATAGTGAATGGAATAGTGAATAGGACAGTGAATGGAATAGTGAATGGAATAGTGAATGGAATAGTGAACAGGACAGTGAATGGAATAGTGAATAGGACAGTGAATGGAATAGTGAATGTAATAGTGAATGGAATAGTGAATAGGACAGTGAATGGAATAGTGAATAGGAAAGTGAATGGAATAGTGAATAGGATAGTGAATGGAATAGTGAATAGGACAGTGAATGGAATAGTGAATGGAATATTGAATAGGACAGTGAATGGAATAGTGAATGGAATAGTGAATGGAATAGTGAATAGGACAGTGAATGGAATAGTGAATAGTACAGTGAATGGAATAGTGCATGGAATAGTGCATGGAATAGTGAATAGAACAGTGAATGGAATAGTGAATAGGACAGTGAATGGAATAGTGAATAGGACGGTGAATGGAATAGTGAATAGGACAGTGAATGGAATAGTGAATAGTATAGTGAATGGAATAGTGAATAGGACAGTGAATGGAATAGTGAATAGGACAGTGAATGGAATAGTGAATAGGACAGTGAATGGAATAGTGAATAGGACAGTGAATGGAATAGTGAATAGGACAGTGAATGGAATAGTGAATAGGACAGTGAATGGAATAGTGAATAGGACAGTGAATGGAATAGTGAATAGTATAGTGAATGGAATAGTGAATAGGACAGTGAATGGAATAGTGAATAGGACAGTGAATGGAATAGTGAATAGAACAGTGAATGGAATAGTGAATAGAACAGTGAATGGAATAGTGAATAGGACAGTGAATGGAATAGTGAATAGGACAGTGAATGGAATAGTGAATAGGACAGTGAATGGAATAGTGAATAGTATAGTGAATGGAATAGTGAATGGAGTAGTGAATGGAATAGTGAATGGAATAGTGGATGGAATAGTGAATAGGACAGTGAATGGAATATTGAATAGGACAGTGAATGGAATAGTGCATGGAATAGTGCATGGAATAGTGAATAGAACAGTGAATGGAATAGTGAATAGGACAGTGAATGGAATAGTGAATAGGACAGAGAATGGAATAGTGAATGGAATAGTGAATGGAATAGTGAATAGGACAGTGAATGGAATAGTGAATGGAATAGTGAATTGAATAGTGAATAGGACAGTGAATGGAATAGTGAATAGTATAGTGAATGGAATAGTGAATGGAGTAGTGAATGAAATAGTGAATGGAAAAGTGAATGGAGTAGTGAATGGAATAGTGAATAGGACAGTGAATGGAATAGTGAATAGGACAGTGAATGGAATAGTGAATAGGACAGTGAATGGAATAGTGAATGGAATAGTGAATGGAATAGTGAATAGGACAGTGAATGGAATGGTGAATAGGGCAGTGAATGGAATAGTGAATGGAATAGTGAATAGGACAGTGAATGGAATAGTGAATGGAATAGTGAATAGGACAGTGAATGGAATAGTGAATGGAATAGTGAATAGGACAGTGAATGGAATAGTGAATGGAATAGTGAATAGGACAGTGAATGGAGAAAAGAAACACAGATGTAACATATCTCTAAGGAGGATCGTATATATCTCCGGCTCAGACAGTGTGTGTGTGCGTGTGTGTGCGTGTGCGTGTGCGTGTGCGTGAGCGTGTGCGTGCGTGTGCGTGTGCGTGTGTGTGTGTGTGTGTGTGTGTGTGTGTGTGTGTGTGTGTGTGTGAGAGAGAGAGAGAGATTTTAAAGCAGTTCTCCACATCTGGTTTGTGCATATCGTAGTCTCTCTGTGAATTGCATCAGTCTTTTACATCTCACTTATTCACACGTCTGCCACCCCCCCCATATACAGTACCAGTCAAAAGTGTGGACACACCTACTCATTCAAGGGTTTTTCTTTATTTTACTATTGTATACATTGAATTGAGAATTATAGTGAAGACATCAAAACTATTACATTACACATATGGAATCATGTATTAACCAAAGAAAAGTGTTTAAAACAAGTCCAAATGTATTTTATATTTTATATTTGAGATTCTTTAAAGTAGGCATCCTTTCAGTTGATGACAGCTTTGCACTCGCTTGGCATTCTCTCAACCAGCTTCATGAGGTAGTCACCCGGAATGCATTTCAATTCAAATTTAATTTGTGGAATTTCTTTCCTTCCTAATGCGTTTGAGCCAATCATTTGTGTTGTGTGGTATACAGAAGATAGCTCTATGTGGTAAACTACCAAGTCCATATTATGGCAAGAACAGCTCAAATAGGCAAAGAGAAACAACAGTCCATCATTACTTTAAGACTTGAAAGTCAGCCAATCCGGAAAATGTCAAGAACTTTGAAAGTTTCTTCAACGACAGTCCCAAAAACCATCAAGTGCTCTGATGAAACTGGTTCCCATGAGGACCAACACAGGAAAGGAAGACCCAGAGGTACCTCTTCTGCAGAGGATAAGATTAGAGTTACCAGCCACAAAAATCAGTTTAAAGTATATATATTAAAGTATATATATGTATATATATATATAGATGTATGTGGTTTCACAGAGAAGAAGAAAACTATTTATTTGCCTTCAAAACAGGCCTGTCGAGGGGGAGGGGTGAGGGAAGGGAGGAGAGGAATGTCAAACATCAAGGGCTTTTAAACCCTTCACCCACCCACCCCGCCCCCCACCACCTGCCCCTCCCACCTTGACATGATCTAGTCAGATGTTAAATACATCGCAATCACATGACCCTCTCCAGTACACTATTGCTAACAATAACCAAAACACCCTGACATGGAGACATGGGTTGACTCTCAAATGGCATCCTATCCTATTCAATCAGCACTACTTTTGACCCGGGTATATAGTACTATGGTCTAAAGTAGTGCACTACATAGGGAATAAGGGAGTCGTTTGGGGAGTAGCCCATGAGACATGGATCCCAGTGGAGTGGTTTTGATTAACCATCCAGGTCTGGTCTGCAGGTTTCACTCTGAATGTTGTTCTGGAGGCAGCTCTGTGGATCACTAGCTGGCACAGCTACAAAGTCATAAAATCGGATTTTAAAAATAACCCTAACCTTAACCCTAATCCTAAACCTAACCATAACCCTAAACCTAAACCTAAACCCAAACCTAACCGTAACCCTACACTCTTAAAAATGTGCTATACAGAACATAAAAGGGTACTTCTGCTGTCCCCATCGGAGAACCCTTTGAATAACCCAAAGATGGTTCTACGTGGAACTCAAAAGGGTTCTACCTTGAACCAAAAAGAGTTCTACCAGGAACCAAAAAGGGTTCTACCAGGAACCAAAAAGGATTTTCCTATGGGGACAGACAAGGAACCGTTTTGGAACCCTTTTTGTTGAGGGTGTAACCACACTGCTAACCCTAATACCTAACCCTGACCTTAAACTAAGAAAATAAAGCAATTGTTTGTTTTTATGAATGTTTTACAATATAGCCAATTATACTTTGTGTGGTGGACATGAAGGCAAATCTCCACTCTGGATGTCCAAGAGTCTCTCAGTGTGTCTGTGTTACTTAAACACACAGAGATTCTGACTACCGAATACCAACTTTTCACAGTGGGAGGATGTTCCTTCTCCTGCTCGAACAAAAGCAGTACTTGCTGCGTGCCGACCCAGCAGCGACGAACCTACCGATTCTACTTGTAGAATCACAATGCTCTTCAGTGGCCAACAACTTTGAGCCAATTAGAGAGCATGGTAGTGACAACAAAATGGGGAAAAAAGGGTATTTTATCCTTTCATCCACGGTTATGTCATGAGCGAGTCACACTTCATCTGCAACATAGGATTTTTAAAATATTTTTTTTACCTTTAACTAGGCAAGTCAGTTAAAGAACAAATTCTTATTTTCAATGACAGCCTAGGAACAGTGGGTTAACAGTAGGTTGTTCAGGGGCAGAACGACAGATTTGTACCTTGTCAGCTCGGGGGTTTGAACTTGCAACCTTCCGGTTACTAGTCCAACGCTCTAACCACTAGGCTACCCTGCTAGTATGGAAATTATAATTAAATCACAATGGATTAGATTCTATGAAACAGCTGCCTGTGTTAGTGCAGCGTTCTTAGCTAGCTAGCTATGTTGTGCTAGCTGGTGAATATGCTAACATTGGCTAGCTATCTAAACATTTGGCTATGGGCAGTATGGGATTATGGAGAGTGAATTAAATGATTTGTCATCTTGTTACAGTAGGTTGTATTAAATACATCTATAACTAACCCAAGCTAGCAGACCAGAGCCTGTGGTTTCCAATCACGGTAGAAAAAAAACAAGGAGGGCAGAAAGGAAATCAAATTGTATTTGTGTTACGCACGCCTCTATGAAGAGGGAACGCAACACCCTGCTACAACTCAACTCTCCGTGAAGTGAAAAAGGTCTGGACTGTAGGTGCAGGAAAGAATGACAACAGGCAGAATGTGGTACCATTTACCAGGACTTTATTCCTTCACACGGTAATATGGGGAAAAGGGGCTGGACGGAACCAAAGCAAAGAAAGTAAATCTCAAAGCCCCCCCCTCTCCTATCTTACCTGCCTACCCACTACTTACCTAATTTAGCACCACCAGGTGCCCTAGCCAAAATACAAGGGGGTGGTCCACCCAGGTCTTACCTAGTGTGCCTAGACAGCGAATATGCTACGGGTATATGTATGCCCGCGGGCCTCTTGCCTAAGCACTCCCTAGGTGCCTTCCCCTTCCCCCCCTGGGAACAAATGAAACAGAATATTAAACAATTTCACAAACAAAGTAAGAAACAAAGGAAATCAAATAAGCTCTATCTGAGCAACAAACTCACAAAACATACCAACTCTCAGCCCAGCAAAATCTCTAGCAAAATCTCTCTAGCTAAATCTCTCTAGCTAAATCTCTGCAATGACCTCCCAGCAAAAATCTCTCTCCTGAACAGAACACTGGCATTTATATAGCTTCAGAATGAATGGGTAATTGGAGACAGCTGTGTCTTGACGAGGGGGCGGGGTCAGCTCTCCAATTAGCCATGTGGTCGACCAATCAGCTGCTTGAGGGATTTCAGGAAGCCATTTCCTAAAATAAACACATGCAAATACACAAACTACAACACAAACTGGGGAACGTAACACGCCCACCACAAAAATTGCAAACCTAGTTTTGCAATAACAAAAGCCAACGCATCCCCAGTTAGTAAACCCGTGATAGAGCGTCAGGAACTACATTCGCCGAGCCCTTCACATAAGCTATCTGTACATTATATCCTTGTACAATCAGAGCCCACCGCATAAGGCGGTGGTTCTGGTTGTACATTTGTTTCAAGAACACCAATGGATTATGGTCCGTGAAGACCATTACAGGCAAGGCACTGGAGCCCACATATACCTCAAAGAACTGTAAGGCAAGCAATAAAGCCAGCGTCTCTTGTTCAATTGTAGAGTACCTTGACTGACATGAGTTGAACTTACGGGAGAAGAAACTGACGGGCCTATCCACTCCGTCTTCATCTTCCTGTAAGAGAACCGCACCCACCCCCACTATACTAGCATCTATCTCCAACTTAAAAGTTTTTTCAAAGTTGGGGGCGGCAAGCACTGGGGCACTACAAAGTAGCACTTTAGCGGACTCAAAAGCGTAGTTACAGTCCTTGGACCACTTGAATGGTACCTTGGGACTAAGCAGAGATGAAAGGGGAGCTACTACCGTTGAGAAATTCTTACAGAAGGTACGATAGTACCCTACCATCCCCAGGAATCTGCGCAACTGGCGGCGAGTAGTGGGAGCAGGAAAAGCAACAATTGCTTCCACTTTACCAGTTACTGGGCGCACTTGACCTCGTCCCACTTGTTTCCCTAAGTAAGTCACTGTAGCCTCTGGGTATCGAGTAGCACTGCACATTATTGTTAGTAGGAACTGGTTACCTGACCTGGTTTTCGGCAATGGACCTACACAATCAACTTTCACTCTTTCAAACGGTTTCCCCACCACAGGAATCGGGCAGAGCGGCGCTCCTGGAACTGTTTGATTCACTTTCCCAGTGAGTTGACATATGTGACATGTTTTACAAATTTGTACAACGTCAGACTTCAAACCTGGCCAGAAGAAATGACGAAGGACCCGGTTATAAGTCTTTGTGATCCCCAAATGTCCAGACCACGCCTGGTCATGGGCGAGTGACAGCACCTGCTGTCGGAACGGTGTAGGAACAACCACTTCACACACTTCACTCCAGTCATTAAAGGTGTCATGAGATGCCCTTTTCCGCATCAAAACTCCTGCTTCCATAAAGTAGGTGGTCTCTCTAGTTTTAGCTTCCTCAACGGAAATTACCGAAGCAAAACACTTGCGAAGACTGGTGCCTTCTTTTTGACATTCAATCACCTTCTTGGGGGTGACAGACAAAAGAATGTCATGTAATTGGGGCGCGATTTCGTTTTCCCCTGCCTTAGTTTTTACGGGGGTAAAAACTGTCGGCATTGCAGAAGGCATACTCGGGGCATTGTCTTCTACCTCAACGTTCTCAAAAATGGAACTAGCCAAATCCACCACATCTCCTAGCTTGCGAGATTGTGCGAGATTGTGCCCTCGTTAACACACAAGCAGGAAAAACGTGGAAATGCTTGAACCAATTTCTCATCTGTATAGCAGGGGGTGTAAAGCCATAACACATTCTAGAACACACTCTGTGTTCAGTTAGACAGGTAACTCTTTATCCACATTATAGCAGGGGGTGTAAAGCCATAACACATTCTAGAACACCCTCTGTGTTCTGTTAGACAGGTAACTCTTTATCCACATTATAGCAGGGGGTGTAAAGCCATAACACATTCTAGAACACCCTCTGTGTTCTGTTAGACAGGTAACTCTTTATCCACATTATAGCAGGGGGTGTAAAGCCATAACACATTCTAGAACACCCTCTGTGTTCTAGCATTTAATTGCATATTTCCGTTAGGGAACGCCTACTTTGTGAAGTACGCGTGTGCAATAACTAAATTCACCCTTGAACTCCTTCTAAACAAAATATTTTTTACAAACTTTGGCAAAGGGTAAAGTCTACAAAAAGGCTGTAGAAACACAAAATGGTACAGAGAGCAAATGTTTAATAAATGACAAAATGTGTAGAATGTCGGCCAAAATCCATCTTCTCCCACTGGGCATAGTTGGTAGTGAGTGGAAACGCCAATCCTCAGCACACATCGACAACAGTCACCCTCGAAGCATCATTACCCATCGCTTCACAAAAGCCACGGCCATTGCAGAGCAAGGGGAACAACTACTGCAAGGTATGAGAGCGAGTGACGTCACCGATTGAAACGCTATTAGCTCTCACCCCGTTAACGAACTAGCTATTTTACACCAGCCCCCTTTTGACCACCTCCTTTTCTGCAGCAACCAGTGATCCAGGTCAACAGCATCATTGTAACAGCGTTGCTTCCGTCACTCTCCTCGCCGCTAGCTGGGCTCGAACCAGGTACCCTCAGCACACATTGACGACAGTCACCCTCGAAGCATCGTTACCTGTCTCTCCTCAAAAGCCACGGCCCTTGCAGACCAAGGGAAACAACTACTTCAAGATCTCAGAGTGAGTGACGTCACCAATTGAAACGCTACTAGCGCACCCTGCTAACTACATAGCCATTTCACACAGGTTACACCTACCTCCCTCCCACCCACCCTACCTCCCTCCCTCCCTGTTTTCTCCCTCTCTGCTCCCTCCCTCCCTGTTTTCTCCCTCTCTGCTCCCTCCCTCCCTCCCTGCCTGCTCCCTCCCTCCCTCCCTCCCTCCGTCATCTGCCAGCCTGCTCCCTCCTTCCCTGCCAGCCTGCTCCCTCCCTCCCTGCTTGCCTGCCCCCTCCATCCCTCCCTGCCTGCAGGTCTGCTCCCTCCCTCCCTGTCAGCCTGCTCCATCCCTCCCTGCCTGCCTGCTTACTACCTCCCTCCCTCCCTGCCTGCCGGCCTGCTATCACCCTGCCTGCTACCACCCTGCCTGACTGCCAACTACCTCCCTCCCTGCCTGCCTACTACCTACCTCTATCCCTCCCTGCCTGCCAGCCTACTACCTCCCTGCCTGCCTACTACCTACCTCCCTCCCTCCCTGCCAGCCTGCTCCCTCCCTCCCTCCCTGCCTGCCTGCCTACTACCTACCTCCCTCCCTCCCTGCCAGCCTGCTCCCTCCCTCCTTCCCTGCCAGCCTGCTCCCTCCCTCCCTGCTTGCCTGCTCCCTCCATCCCTCCCTGTCTGCAAGTCTGCTCCCTCCCTCCCTCCCTGTCAGCCGGCTCCATCCCTCCCTGCCTGCCTGCCTACTACCTCTCTCCCTCCCTGCCTGCCTGCCAACTACCTCCCTCCCTGCCTGCCTACTACCTACCTCCATCCCTCCCTGCCTGCCAGCCTACTACCTCCCTGCCTGCCTACTACCTACCTCCCTCCCTCCCTGCCAGCCTGCTCCCTCCCTCCCTGCCTGCCTGCCTACTACCTACCTCCCTCCCTCCCTGCCAGCCTGCTCCCTCCCTCCCTCCCTCCCTCCCTCCCTCCCTCCCTCCCTCCCTCCCTCCCTCCCTCCCTCCCTCCCTCCCTCCCTCCCTCCCCCTCCCTCCCTCCCTCCCTCCCTCCCTCCCTCCCTCCCTGCCTGCCTACTACCTACCTCCCTCCCTCCCTGCCAGCCTGCTCCCTCCCTCCCTCCCTGCCTGCCTGCCTGCCTACTACCTACCTCCCTCCCTCCCTGCCAGCCTGCTCCCTCCCTCCCTCCCTCCCTCCCTGCCTACTACCTACCTCCCTCCCTCCCTGCCAGCCTGCTCCCTCCCTCCCTGCCTGCCTACTACCTACCTCCCTCCCTCCCTGCCTGCCTACTACCTACCTCCCTCCCTCCCTCCCTCCCTCCCTGCCTGCCTGCCTGCCTGCCTACTACCTACCTCCCTCCCTCCCTGCCAGCCTGCTCCCTCCCTCCCTGCCTGCCTGCTACCACCCTGCCTGCTACCACCCAGCCTGCTCCCTCCCTCCCTCCCTCCCTCCCTCCCTCCCTCCCTCCCTCCCTCCCTCCCTCCCTCCCTCCCTCCCTCCCTCCCCTCCCTCCCTCCCTCCCTCCCTCCCTGCCTGCCTGCTACCACCCTGCCTGCTACCACCCAGCCTGCTCCCTCCCTCCCTCCCTCCCTCCCTCCCTCCCCCTCCCTCCCTCCCTCCCTCCCTCCCTCCCTCCCTCCCTCCCCCTCCCTCCCTCCCTCCCTGCCTGCCTGCTACCACCCTGCTTGCTCCATCCATCCCTGCTCCCTCCTTCCCTACCTGCTCCCTCCCTGCCTACATTCCTGGTCCATACCTTTCCCTCCCCTCACTTTGCGCCTATACATCCTTCCTTCTCACATCAATGCGCTCTCCTACAAACACCTCTTCCCTTCGCTTGTGAACTTCAGTGCACAACAAAACAGCTGTCTGTGACCAGGTGAAAAATTATTTACAAGCCAATACCATACCCTAACCGCTACTCTTAGCCTACATCATTGTCACCATAGTAACGTCATAGTCAACATAGCTACTAGAACTAACGCGTTAGCAAACCCGCTACAATCATGTAGTCAGCAGCAAGCAGTTTCGCAGTTACACTGGTGGGCCATACATGAAATAAAACCAGAAGCTTACCTTGACTTGAAAGAGTTCCAGTGTTGGATAGCCATAGCCAGCTAGCTAACATAGCATCCCTCTCTGTTGGATAGCCATAGCCAGCTAGCTAACATAGCATCCCTCTCTGTTGGATAGCCATAGCCAGCTAGCTAACATAGCATCCCTCTCTGTTGGATAGCCATAGCCAGCTAGCTAACATAGCATCCCTCTCTGTTGGATAGCCTTAGCCAGTTAGCTAACATAGCATCCCTCTCTGTTGGATAGCCTTAGACAGCTAGCTAACATAGCATCCCTCTCTGTTGGATAGCCTTTGCCAGCTAGCTAACATAGCATCCCTCTCTGTTCGAGCCAGATGAGTAGGCTAAACTTGCTAGCTGCATTCAAATCAAATCACATTTCAATTGTCAAAAACAACCTTACAGTGAAATTATGAATACAACCTTACAATTGAAATGCTGACTTATAAGCCCTTAACCAACAATGCAGTTTTAAGAACATTTCTACAAAATGTAAGAGATAAGAACAACTAAGTACGTGAAAGTAAAACTATATGTATACCAATACTACGAAATATAGTGATCGAGAGATCACTGTCTGTCTTGCTTCTCCTTCACTTTGCAATACATTAATTGGTTCGAACCAGTTAAAATTATTGTCTTTCTCTCTCTTTGAGTCAACTACTTACCACATTTTACACACTGCAGTGCTAGCTAGTTGTAACTTATGCTTTCAGTACTAGATTCATTCTTTGACCCTTTGATTGGGTGGAAGACATGTCAGTTCATGCTGCAAGTTCTCTGATAGGTTGGAGGACGTCCTCCGGAAGTTGTCATAATTACTATGTAAGTCTATGGAAGGGGGGTGAGAACCATGAGCCTCCTAGGTTGTTTTTTTTGAAGTCAATGTAGCCAAAGGAGGACGGAAGCTATCTGTCCTCCAGCTACACCATGGTGCTACTTACAGAGTACTGTTGAGGATACTGTAGACCTTCATTACAAAACAGTGTGATTTAATCAATTATATGTTGAAGTGAATATATTTAGTATAGTTTTATCTAAAACAAATCTACATGTTTTATTCACTTTTTTTATTTGGATTAAATTCACTGAGGAGGATGGTTCTACCGTTCCTCCTCTGAGGAGCCTCCATTGATATGAACAGACACTGCAACTGCAGTCTACATATCATTATACACACACTCAGACAGTCTACATATCATTATACACACACTCAGACAGTCTACATATCATTATACACACACTCAGACAGTCTACATATCATTATACACACAATCAGACAGTCTACATATCATTATACACACACTCAGAGACAGTCTACGTATCATTATACACACACTCAGACAGTCTACATATCATTATACACACACTCAGACAGTCTACATATCATTATACACACACTCAGACAGTCTACATATCATTATACACACACTCAGAGACAGTCTACATATCATTATACACACACTCAGACAGTCTACATATCATTATACACACACTCAGAGACAGTCTACATATCATTATACACACACTCAGACAGTCTACATATCATTATACACACACTCAGACAGTCTACATATCATTATACACACACTCAGACAGTCTACATATCATTATACACACACTCAGACAGTCTACATATCATTATACACACACTCAGACAGTCTACATATCATTATACACACACTCAGAGACAGTCTACATATCATTATACACACAATCAGACAGTCTACATATCATTATACACACACTCAGACAGTCTACATATCATTATACACACACTCAGACAGTCTACATATCATTATACACACACTCAGACAGTCTACATATCATTATACACACACTCAGCGACAGTCTACATATCATTATACACACACTCAGACAGTCTACATATCATTATACACACACTCAGACAGTCTACATATCATTATACACACACTCAGAGACAGTCTACATATCATTATACACACACTCAGAGACAGTCTACATATCATTATACACACACTCAGAGACAGTCTACATATCATTATACACACACTCAGAGACAGTCTACATATCATTATACACACACTCAGAGACAGTCTACATATCATTATACACTCACTCAGAGACAGTCTACATATCATTATACACACACTCAGAGACAGTCTACATATCATTATACACACACTCAGAGACAGTCTACATATCATTATACACACACTCAGACAGTCTACATATCATTATACACACACTCAGACAGTCTACATATCATTATACACACACTCAGACAGTCTACATATCATTATACACACACTCAGACAGTCTACATATCATTATACACACACTCAGACAGTCTACATATCATTATACACACACTCAGACAGTCTACATATCATTATACACACACTCAGAGACAGTCTACATATCATTATACACACACTCAGAGACAGTCTACATATCATTATACACACACTCAGAGACAGTCTACATATCATTATACACACACTCAGAGACAGTCTACATATCATTATACACACACTCAGAGACAGTCTACATATCATTATACACACACTCAGACAGTCTACATATCATTATACACACACTCAGACAGTCTACATATCATTATACACACACTCAGACAGTCTACATATCATTATACACACACTCAGAGACAGTCTACATATCATTATACACACACTCAGACAGTCTAAATATCATTATACACACACTCAGAGACAGTCTACATATCATTATACACACACTCAGACAGTCTACATATCATTATACACACACTCAGAGACAGTCTACATATCATTATACACACACTCAGAGACAGTCTACATATCATTATACACACACTCAGAGACAGTCTACATATCATTATACACACACTCAGACAGTCTACATATCATTATACACAGGCCAGAATTCAGTCCAGTAGGGATATTATAAAGCAATGCGAAGGACAGCCAGCAACGCACATTTAAAAAAATATATATTCACACTTGAGTTTAATATGAATGTGATCATTGTGAACGTTGGAGGAATGCCCCTTTTCACTTTGGATTGATTCCCGGCCCTTTCACAATGCAGTGTTATGTGAAGTCGATTCGGATTGTTTGTTTGCCGACAACCTGTGTTTTGCCCTAGAAACTGTCTCATTGACATTTCTGTTTACATTTACAGTGGTAGCCCACTGCTGAGTCCCTCCCTCCACCTCTGATGAAGTTAGGCCAATCAGAGCACGATAAATATTTTCGCTCGTACTTCAGTGTCACCGTTTATCATTCCTTTATGTTGCCCTTATGAATCTAAAGCTTATGCATGTTTAAAAGTAATGGTGTTTTGGCTAACTGGCTTTGAAGTGACGTAGAAAATGAGCTAGAGACAGAAGAGAGAGACGGAAGGTTAGAAAACAGAATTCAGAACCTCTCAGAACCTGTCAGAGTGCTGATCTCCCCTCCGTCTCTCGGCATCTCCATGGAAGCAGGAAGTGAGAGGAAAGTATTCCAAGATGGCCGCCAGCTTTGTGAATGGCAGACATTCCTCAGCGGCAGGGTGTCATTGGGGGTAAGAGGTTGGAGGAGGGGGAAGGAGTGGGTTGTAGGGGGTCGGTCTAGTTGTAGTGTTTACTCCCAATGGGGACTATATAAATAGTAACTGTTGCTGTTAAAGTACATCCTGTCACTAGGTTTTCAATAAAACACTAGTTAAACAAACAGTCAGTTTCCCTTTGGGCCCTGCTAGAGGCTGGAGGCTGGAGGCTGGGCTAAACTGACTGGCTGACTGGCTGACTGGCTGACTGGCTGACTGTGGGAAGCCTGTCTGGCTGACTGAGTGAAGCCTGTCTGGCTGACTGAGTGAAGCCTGTCTGGCTGACTGAGTGAAGCCTGTCTGGCTGACTTGCTGTCTGGCTGACTGGCTGACTGGCTCTCTCTGTCTCTCTCCTTTTTCCTCTCTATGTCTCTCTCCTTTTCCCCCTCTCTGTCGCTCTCCTTTTCCCTCTCTCTGTCTCTCTCCTTTTCCCTCTCTGTCTCTCTCTCCTTTTCCTCTCTCTGTCTCTCTCCTTTTCCCTCTCTCTGTCTCTCTCCTTTTTCCTCTCTATGTCTCTCTCCTTTTCCCCCTCTCTTTCGCTCTCCTTTTCCCCTCTCTGTCTCTCTCCTTTTCCCTCTCTGTCTCTCTCCTTTTTCCTCTCTGTCTCTCTCCTTTTTCCTCTCTGTCTCTCTCCTTTTTCCTCTCTGTCTCTCTCCTTTTCCTGACTGTTTCTCTCCTTTTTTCTCTCTCTGTCTCTCTCCTTTTTCCTCTCTGTCTCTCTCCTTTTCCTCTCTCTGTCTCTCTCCCTTTTCCTCTCTCTGTCTCTCTCCTTTTTCCTCTCTCTGTCTCTCTCCTTTTTCCTCTCTGTCTCTCTCCTTTTTCCTCTCTGTCTCTCTCCTTTTTCCTCTCTGTCTCTCTCCTTTTTCCTCTCTCTGTCTCTCTCCTTTTTCCTCTCTGTCTCTCTCCTTTTCCCCCTCTCTGTCTCTCTCCTTTTTCCTCTCTGTCTCTCTCCTTTTTCCTCTCTCTGTCTCTCTCCTTTTCCCTCTCTGTCTCTCTCCTTTTTCCTCTCTCTGTCTCTCTCCTTTTCCCTCTCTCTGTCTCTCTCCTTTTACCTCTCTATGTCTCTCTCCTTTTCCTCTCTCTGTCTCTCTCCTTTTCCTCTCTCTGTCTCTCTCCTTTTTCCTCTCTGTCTCTCTCCTTTCCCTCTCTCTGTCTCTCTCCTTTTACCTCTCTATGTCTCTCTCCTTTTCCTCTCTCTGTCTCTCTCCTTTTCCTCTCTCTGTCTCTCTCCTTTTTCCTCTCTGTCTCTCTCCTTTTCCTCTCTATGTCTCTCTCCTTTTCCCTCTCTCTGTCTCTCTCCTTTTCCCACTCTCTGTCTCTCTCCTTTTCCTCTCTCTGTCTCTCTCCTTTTTCCTCTCTGTCTCTCTCCTTTTCCTCTCTATGTCTCTCTCCTTTTCCCTCTCTCTGTCTCTCTCCTTTTCCCCTCTCTGTCTCTCTCCTTTTTCCTCTCTCTGTCTCTCTCCTTTTCCCTCTCTCTGTCTCTCTCCTTTTACCTCTCTATGTCTCTCTCCTTTTCCCCTCTCTGTCTCTCTCCTTTTCCTCTCTCTGTCTCTCTCCTTTTTCCTCTCTGTCTCTCTCCTTTTCCCTCTCTCTGTCTCTCTCCTTTTTCCTCTCTGTCTCTCTCCTTTTTCCTCTCTCTGTCTCTCTCCTTTTTCCTCTCTCTGTCTCTCTCCTTTTTCCTATCTCTGTCTCTCTCCTTTTCCCCCTCTGTCTCTCTCCTTTTCCCCTCTCTGTCTCTCTCCTTTTTCCTCTCTCTGTCTCTCTCCTTTTCCCTCTCTCTGTCTCTCTCCTTTTACCTCTCTATGTCTCTCTCCTTTTCCTCTCTCTGTCTCTCTCCTTTTCCTCTCTCTGTCTCTCTCCTTTTTCCTCTCTGTCTCTCTCCTTTTCCTCTCTCTGTCTCTCTCCTTTTTCCTCTCTCTGTCTCTCTCCTTTTCCCTCTCTCTGTCTCTCTCCTTTTCCCACTCTCTGTCTCTCTCCTTTTACCTCTCTATGTCTCTCTCCTTTTCCCCTCTCTGTCTCTCTCCTTTTCCTCTCTCTGTCTCTCTCCTTTTTCCTCTCTGTCTCTCTCCTTTTCCCTCTCTCTGTCTCTCTCCTTTTTCCTCTCTGTCTCTCTCCTTTTTCCTCTCTCTGTCTCTCTCCTTTTTCCTCTCTCTGTCTCTCTCCTTTTTCCTCTCTCTGTCTCTCTCCTTTTCCTCTCTGTCTCTCTCCTTTTTCCTCTCTCTGTCTCTCTCCTTTTCCCTCTCTCTGTCTCTCTCCTTTTTCCTCTCTCTGTCTCTCTCCTTTTTCCTCTCTCTGTCTCTCTCCTTTTCCTCTCTGTCTCTCTCCTTTTTCCTCTCTCTGTCTCTCTCCTTTTCTCTCTCTGTCTCTCTCCTTTTTCCTCTCTTTCTCTCTCCTTTTCCTCTCTGTCTCTCTCCTCTTCCTATCTCTGTCTCTCTCCTTTTTCCTCTCTCTGTCTCTCTCCTTTTCCCTCTCTCTGTCTCTCTCCTTTTCCCTCTCTCTGTCTCTCTCCTTTTCCTCTCTCTGTCTCTCTCCTTTTTCCTCTCTGTCTCTCTCCTTTTCCTCTCTCTGTCTCTCTCCTTTTTCCTCTCTCTGTCTCTCTCCTTTTCCCTCTCTCTGTCTCTCTCCTTTTCCCTCTCTGTCTCTCTCCTTTTCCCCTCTCTGTCTCTCTCCTTTTTCCTCTCTGTCTCTCTCCTTTTCCTCTCTCTGTCTCTCTCCTTTTTCCTCTCTCTGTCTCTCTCCTTTTCCCTCTCTCTGTCTCTCTCCTTTTCCCTCTCTGTCTCTCTCCTTTTCCTCTCTCTGTCTCTCTCCTTTTCCCTCTCTCTGTCTCTCTCCTTTTACCTCTCTATGTCTCTCTCCTTTTCCCCTCTCTGTCTCTCTCCTTTTCCTCTCTCTGTCTCTCTCCTTTTTCCTCTCTGTCTCTCTCCTTTTCCCTCTCTCTGTCTCTCTCCTTTTTCCTCTCTCTGTCTCTCTCCTTTTTCCTCTCTGTCTCTCTCCTTTTCCCCTCTCTGTCTCTCTCCTTTTCCTCTCTCTGTCTCTCTCCTTTTTCCTCTCTGTCTCTCTCCTTTTCCCTCTCTCTGTCTCTCTCCTTTTCCTCTCTTTGTCTCTCTCCTTTTCCTCTCTGTCTCTCTCCTTTTTCCTCTCTCTGTCTCTCTCCTTTTCCCTCTCTCTGTCTCTCTCCTTTTACCTCTCTCTGTCTCTCTCCTTTTTCCTCTCTCTGTCTCTCTCCTTTTCCTCTCTGTCTCTCTCCTTTTTCCTCTCTCTGTCTCTCTCCTTTTCCCTCTCTCTGTCTCTCTCCTTTTCCTCTCTCTGTCTCTCTCCTTTTTCCTCTCTGTCTCTCTCCTTTTCCTCTCTCTGTCTCTCTCCTTTTCCTCTCTCTGTCTCTCTCCTTTTCCCTCTCTCTGTCTCTCTCCTTTTCCCTCTCTCTGTCTCTCTCCTTTTCCCTCTCTCTGTCTCTCTCCTCTTTCCTCTCTCTGTCTCTCTCCTTTTTCCT
Organism: Oncorhynchus masou masou; assembly: GCF_036934945.1. NCBI lineage: Eukaryota > Metazoa > Chordata > Actinopteri > Salmoniformes > Salmonidae > Oncorhynchus > Oncorhynchus masou. Next base: position 88,378,222 of record NC_088220.1, on the reverse strand, counting down.
CTCTCTGTCTCTCTCCTTTTTCCTCTCTCTGTCTCTCTCCTTTTTCCTCTCTCTGTCTCTCTCCTTTTCCTCTCTCTGTCTCTCTCCTTTTTCCTCTCTGTCTCTCTCCTTTTTCCTCTCTGTCTCTCTCCTTTTTCCTCTCTCTGTCTCTCTCCTTTTTCCTCTCTCTGTCTCTCTCCTTTTTCCTCTCTCTGTCTCTCTCCTTTTCCTCTCTCTGTCTCTCTCCTTTTTCCTCTCTCTGTCTCTCTCCTTTTCCCTCTCTCTGTCTCTCTCCTTTTCCCTCTCTCTGTCTCTCTCCTTTTCCCTCTCTCTGTCTCTCTCCTTTTTCCTCTCTCTGTCTCTCTCCTTTTCCTCTCTCTGTCTCTCTCCTTTTTCCTCTCTCTGTCTCTCTCCTTTTTCCTCTCTCTGTCTCTCTCCTTTTTCCTCTCTGTCTCTCTCCTTTTACCTCTCTATGTCTCTCTCCTTTCCCCCTCTCTGTCTCTCTCCTTTTCCTCTCTCTGTCTCTCTCCTTTTTCCTCTCTCTGTCTCTGTCCTTTTCCCTCTCTCTGTCTCTCTCCTTTTTCCTCTCTCTGTCTCTCTCCTTTTTCCTCTCTCTGTCTCTCTCCTTTTCCCTCTCTCTGTCTCTCTCATTTTTCCTCTCTGTCTCTCACCTTTTTCCTCTCTCTGTCTCTCTCCTTTTTCCCTCTCTGTCTCTCTCATTTTTCCTCTCTCTGTCTCTCTCCTTTTTCCTCTCTCTGTCTCTCTCATTTTTCCTATCTCTGTCTCTCTCCTTTTTCCTCTCTCTGTCTCTCTCCTTTTCCCTCTCTCTGTCTCTGTCCTTTTCCCTCTCTCTGTCTCTCTCCTTTTCCCTCTCTCTGTCTCTCTCCTTTTTCCTCTCTCTGTCTCTCTCCTTTTCCCTCTCTCTGTCTCTCTCCTTTTCCCTCTCTCTGTCTCTGTCCTTTTCCCTCTCTCTGTCTCTGTCCTTTTCCCTCTCTCTGTCTCTCTCCTTTTCCCTCTCTCTGTCTCTCTCCTTTTCCCTCTCTCTGTCTCTGTCCTTTTCCCTCTCTCTGTCTCTCCCCTTTTTCCTCTCTCTGTCTCTCTCCTTTTCCCTCTCTCTGTCTCTCTCCTTTTCCCTCTCTCTGTCTCTGTCCTTTTCCCTCTCTCTGTCTCTGTCCTTTTCCCTCTCTCTGTCTCTCTCCTTTTCCCTCTCTCTGTCTCTCTCCTTTTCCCTCTCTCTGTCTCTCTCCTTTTCCCTCTCTCTGTCTCTCTCCTTTTTCCTCTCTGTCTCTCTCCTTTTTCCTCTCTGTCTCTCTCCTTTTTCCTCTCTCTGTCTCTCTCCTTTTTCCTCTCTGTCTCTCTCCTTTTTCCTCTCTGTCTCTCTCCTTTTTCCTCTCTCTGTCTCTCTCCTTTTTCCTCTCTGTCTCTCTCCTTTTTCCTCTCTGTCTCTCTCCTTTTCCTGACTGTCTCTCTCCTTTTTCCTCTCTGTCTCTCTCCTTTTTCCTCTCTCTGTCTCTCTCCTTTTTCCTCTCTGTCTCTCTCCTTTTTCCTCTCTGTCTCTCTCCTTTTCCTCTCTCTGTCTCTCTCCTTTTTCCTCTCTGTCTCTCTCCTTTTCCCCCTCTCTGTCTCTCTCCTTTTCCCCCTCTCTGTCTCTCTCCTTTTCCCCTCTCTGTCTCTCTCATTTTCACTCTCCCTGTCTCTCTCCTTTATCCTCTCTGTCTCTCTCCTTTTTCCTCTCTCTGTCTCTCTCCTTTTTCCTCTCTCTGTCTCTCTCCTTTTTCCTCTCTCTGTCTCTCTCCTTTTTCCTCTCTCTGTCTCTCTCCTTTTTCCTCTCTTTCTCTCTCCTTTTTCCTCTCTCTGTCTCTCTCCTTTTTCCTCTCTCTGTCTCTCTCCTTTTTCCTCTCTCTGTCTCTCTCCTTTTTCCTCTCTGTCTCTCTCCTTTTTCCTCTCTGTCTCTCTCCTTTTCCTCTCTCTCTCCTTTTCCTCTCTCTGTCTCTCTCCTTTTTCCTCTCTCTGTCTCTCTCCTTTTCCCTCTCTCTGTCTCTCTCCTTTTTCCTCTCTCTGTCTCTCTCCTTTTTCCTCTCTCTGTCTCTCTCCTTTTTCCTCTCTGTCTCTCTCCTTTTTCCTCTCTTTCTCTCTCCTTTTTCCTCTCTGTCTCTCTCCTTTTTCCTCTCTGTCTCTCTCCTTTTCCTCTCTCTCTCTCTCCTTTTCCTCTCTCTGTCTCTCTCCCTTTTCCCTCTGTCTCTCTCCTCTTCCTATCTCTGTCTCTCTCCTTTTTCCTCTCTCTGTCTCTCTCCTTTTTCCTCTCTGTCTCTCTCCTTTTTCCTCTCTGTCTCTCTCCTTTTCCTCTCTCTTTCTCTCTCCTTTTCCTCTCTGTCTCTCTCCTTTTTCCTCTCTGTCTCTCTCCTTTTAACTTACACTGTAAAACATTATTGTTGTTTAATAAACAGTATTATACAATAAAACAAACTCTAAAGTACCATATTAGTTATTTACAGTAAATTGCCATAAATGGCAATGCACCCTGGGTAATTTTAGGCGTAATCAGTAAATTATACTGTAAATTCCAAAGACTCTTTGGTTTAGCAGTACATTACAGTAACTGCACAGCATCCTGGGCTTGGCAACTGGCACATTTTTCAAACAATTCTGAGTGATAGGATTGAGGCCTGAAGGGAACCAACCAAACAAGGTGCGTACCACATTTATATAATTTACACAATTAATTACACAGACTTTAACACTGTTATGGAAAACCAGGGGCGTAAGCACGGGTGGGCCACTGGGGGGCCAGGACCAACCATTCAGATTGAGCAAAAACAATTATATGTCTATATCTATCAACTCAGTGAGCAGGTGATGTTCCACCCAGCTGCAGCAGTAATGATGTTCAGGTGATGTTCAGGTGATGTTCAGGTGATGTTCAGGTGACGTTCAGGTGACGTTCAGGTGACGTTCAGGTGATGTTCAGGTGATGTTCAGGTGATGTTCAGGTGACGTTCAGGTGATGTTCAGGTGACGTTCAGGTGACGTTCAGGTGACGTTCAGGTGATGTTCAGGTGATGTTCAGGTGATGTTCAGGTGATGTTCAGGTGATGTTCAGGTGATGTTCAGGTGATGTTCAGGTGACGTTCAGGTGATGTTCAGGTGACGTTCAGGTGATGTTCCTCCCAGCTGCAGCAGTATTTATGGTTCAGTCACCTGAGGTCGGTTGTTGCCGTGCTATCCTGTTACCATCCTGGCTTTAATCCCCTGTTATGGTTGCAGAGGGACAGGGTACAGTGGAGGGGATAGGGGCATAGACAGCATAGACACACAGACATGCAGGCCAGGAAATAAACCTGGAGACTTTCTTAAAACTAAGGAATGTATCAGGAAACCATTTAGGAGAGAGGAAGAGAAAAAGAAAGAGAGAGAGAGAGAGAGAGCAAGGAGAAAGAGTCAGAAAGAGAGGGAGAGAGAGAGATGGAGACAGAAAGAGAGGGAGAGAGACGGAGCCAGAAAGAGAGGGAGAGAGACAGAGACAGAAAGAGAGGAAGAGAGACAGAGACAGAAAGAGAGGGAGAGAGACAGAGACAGAAAGAAAGGAAGAGAGACAGAGACAGAAAGAGAGGGAGAGAGACAGACAGAAAGAGAGGGAGAGAGACAGATAGAAAGAGAGGGAGAGAGACAGATAGAAAGAGAGGGAGAGAGACAGAGACAGAAAGAGAGGAAGAGAGACAGAGACCGAAAGAGAGGGAGAGGGAGAGACAGAAAGAGAGGGAGAGAGACAGACAGAAAGAGAGGGAGATAGACAGACAGAAATAGAGGGAGAGAGACAGAGACAGAAAGACAGGGAGATAGAGAGACAGAAAGAGAGGGAGAGAGGGAGAGAGACAGACAGAAAGAGTGGGAGAGAGACAGAGACAGAAAGAGAGGGAGATAGAGACAGAAAGAGAGGGAGAGAGACAGACAGAAAGAGAGGGAGAGAGAGATAGAAAGAGAGGGAGAGAGAGAGACAGAAAGAGAGGGAGAGAGACAGACAGAAAGAGAGGGAGAGAGACAGACAGAAAGAGAGGGAGAGAGACAGATAGAAAGAGAGGGAGAGAGAGAGAGACAGAAAGAGAGGGAGAGAGACAGACAGAAAGAGAGGGAGAGAGACAGATAGAAAGAGAGGGAGAGAGAGAGACAGACATAATGAATTACAGGACCCTCAACCCAAAAAGACTCTGTTGATGGTCCAAAGTGAAAGGATAAATTCCAATTGGCTATACATAAACTATTTAACATCATACTTAGCATCTTTTACTAAAAAATGTAAAACATGTAAATTTTTTTACCCCAATTTCGTGGTATCCAATTGGTAGTAGTTACAGTTTTGTCTTATCGCTGCAACTCCCGTATGGACTCGGGAGAGGTGAAGGTCGAGAGCCATGCGTCCCCCGAAACACAACCCAACCAAGCCGCACTGCTTCTTGACACAATGTCCATCCAACCCGGAAGCCAGCCAATGTGTCAGAGGAAACACCGTACACCTGGCGACCTGGTCAGCGTGCACTGCGCCCGGCCCTCCACAGGTGTCGCTAGAGCGCGATGAGACAAGGATATCCCTGCCGGCCAAACCCTCCCTAACCCGGACGACGCTGGGCCAATTGTGTGTCGCCCCATGGACCTCCCGGTCGCGGCCGGCTCCGACAGAGCCTGGGCTCAAACCCAAAATGAAGTGCCTTAGACCACTGCGCCATCCGGGAGGCCCAGCTCTGGCATACAGACCACAAATTCCCATTGGCTGTACTTAAACTCTTTAACATCATCCTCAGCTCTGGCATCTTCCCCAATATTTGGAACCAAGGACTGATCACCCCAATCCATAAAAGTGGAGACAAATTTGTACATTTCATGAAAATAATATACTGAGAAAATGTAAAATTGTGTTTTTACCAAAATTACCGTATGACAGACCACGTATTCACCCTGCACACACAGACAAACAAACAATCCAAAACACAGGCAAAGTCTTCTCATGTTGATTTCCTAAATTAGATTTTGACTCAATTTGGCATGAGGGTCTGCTATACAAATTGATGGAAAGTGGAGTTGGTGGAAAAACACGACATTATAAAATCCTTGTACAAGAACAACAAGTGTGCGGTTAAAATTGGCACCAGATCATTTGACTTCAGATTCTAGTAGGGTGAGGCCGGGTGCTGCTCTAGTGCCCTCACCAATTCGTTGATATGCAGTCGTGGCCAAAAGTTTTGAGAATGACACAAATATTAATTTCCACAAAGCTTGCTGCTTCAGTGTCTTTAGATATTTTTGTCAGATGTTACTATGGAATACTGAAGTGTAATTACAAGAATTTCATTAGTGTCAATGGCTTTTATTGGCAATTACATGAAGTTGATGCAAAGAGTCAATATTTGCAGTGTTGACCCTTCTTTTTCAAGATCTCTGCAATCCGCCATGGCATGCTGTCAATTAAGGTCTGGGGAGTTTTCCCAAAATATCCATGTTTTGTTCCCCGAGCCACTTTGTTATCATTTTTGCATTATGGCAAGGTGCTCCATCATGCTGGAAAATACATTGTTTGCCACCAAACTGTTCCTGGATGGTTGGGAGAAGTTGCTCTCTGAGGATGTGTTGGTACCATTCTTCATTCATGGCTGTGTTCTGAGGCAAAATTGTGAGTGAGCCCACTCCCTTGGCTGAGAAGCAACCCCACACATGAATGGTCTCAGGATGCTTTACTGTTGGCATGACACAGGACTGATGGTAGCGCTCACCTTGTCTTCTCCGGACAAGCTTTTTTCTGGATTCCCCAAACAATCGGAAAGGGGATTCATCAGAGAAAATGACTTTACCCCAGTCCTCAGCAGTCCAATCCCTGTACTTTTTGCAGAATATCAGTCTGTCCCTGATGTTTTTCCTGGAGTGAAGAGGCTTCTTTGCTGCCCTTCTTGACACCAGGCCATCCTCTAAAAGTCTTCGCCTCACCTTGCGTGGAAATGCACTCACACTTGCCTGCATCCATTCCTGAGTAAGCTCTGTACTGCTGGTGTCCCGATCCCACAGCTGAATCAACTTTAGGAGATGGTCCTGGCGCTTGCTGGACTTTCTTGGGTGCCCTGAAGCCTTCTTCACAACAATTGAACTGCTCTCCTTGAAGTTTTTGATGATCCGATAAATTACTGATTTAGGTGCAATCTTACTGACAATATCCTTGCCCGTGAAGCCCTTTTTATGCAAAGAAATTATGACTGCGTGTGTTTCCTTGCAGGTAACCATGGTTGACAGAGGAAGAACAATGATTCCAAGCACCACCTCCTTTTGAAGCTTCCAGTCTGTTATTCACACTCAATCAGCATGACAGAGTGATGTCCAGCCTTGTCCTCTTCAACACTCACACCTGTGTTAATGAGAGAATCACTGACATGATGTCAGCTGGTCCTTTTGTGGCCGGGCTGAAATGCAGTGAAAATGTTTTTGGGGGGATTCAGTTCATTTGCATTCAATTAATTGCAATTCATCTGATCACTCTTCATAACTGTAACGGTTTTCCTCCTCTTCTGAGGAAAGATGGGACCAATGTGCAGTGTGGTAAGTGTCCATATTTTAATGAAATTTAACCGAACACTTAATACAGAAGAACAAGAGAAATAAATGAAAACCGAAACAGTTCTGTATGGTAAAACACAGATACAGAAAACAACTACCCACAACCCATAGTGGGAAAACAGGCTGCCTAAGTATGGTTCTCAATCAGAGACAACGACAGACAGCTGTCCCTGATTGGGAACCATACCAGGCCAAACACAGAAATACAAAACCTAGAATACACAACATAGAATGCCCACCCCAACTCACACCCTGACCAAACTAAAACAGAGACATAAAAAAGGAACTAAGGTCAGGACGTGACAATAACATTCTGGAGTTTATGCAAATGGCCATCATACACACTGAGGCAGCAGACTTTGTGAAAATATATTTATATTTATATTTGTGTCATTCTCAAAACTTTTGGCCACGACTGTATAAGTTGAAGAGGGTGGGGCTTAAGTTCCATCCCTGTCTCAGCCCACGGCCCTGTGGAAAGAAATGTGTGTTATTTTCCAATTTTAACCACACACTTGTTTGTGTACATGGATTTTATAATGTAATATGTTTTTCTCCCAACACCACTTTCTATCAATTTGTATAGCAGACCCTCAGGCCAAATTGAGTCAAAAGCTTTTTTGAAATCAACAAAGAATGAGAAGACTTTGCCTTTGTTTTGGTTTGTTTGTTTGCCAATTAGTGTGCAGGGTGAATACGTGGTCTGTCGTACGGTAATTTGGTAAAAAGCCAATTTGACATTTGCTCAGTACATTGTTTTCACTGTCTGTTGTTAATGATGCAGAGGATTTTCCCAAGGTTGCTGTTGACACATATCCCACGGTAGTTATTGGGGTCAGATTTGTCCCCACTTTTGTGGATGATCAGTCCTTGGTTCCAAATATTGTGGAAGATGCCAGAGCTAAGGATTATGTTAAAGTAAAGACAATTGGAATTTGTGGTCTGTATATTTTATCATTTCATTGGAGGGTTTGTACTTTGTCCTGAAGTCCATTCAATGTAAATGTGAACCCAGTGGGTTCTGGTAGTCTTTCATAGTTGATTCTACGATTTGTATTTGATCATAGATAACTCTTTGCGCTGTTGTTTGTTTAGAATTTTCACATTTTCCCAGAAGTAGTTGATTCTTTGGATTCTTCAATTACATTGAGCTGATATTTGATGTGCTGTTTCTTCTTTTTTCCGTAGTGTATTTCTAAGTTTTAGTCATTCACCATACTGAAGGTTTTCTGGGTCTCTATGTTTTTGGTTGGATAGGTTTCTCAATTTCTTTCTAAAGTTTTTGCTTTCTTCATCAAACCATTTGCCATTGCTGTTAATTTTCTTAGGTTCTCTGTTGGACATTTTTAGATTTGATAAGGAAGCTGAGAGGTCAAATATACTGTTCAGGTTTTCTACTGCCAAGTGTACACCATCACTATTATAGTAAAACATTTTTTTCCTGGAAGTTGGCTAAAAGGGATTGAATTTGTTGTTGTCTCGTTGTTTTTTGGTAGGTTTCCACACTACATTCCTTCCATCTATAGCATTTCTTTATATTATTCAGTTTCTTTGGCTTTGATTGCTCATGATTGAGTATTGCTCTGTTCAAGTAGTCTATCTCTCTCCATCTCTCTCTCTCCCTCTTTCTCCCCCTCTCTCTCTCTCTCTCTCTATCTCTCTCTCCATCTCTCTCTGTCTCTCTCTCTCTCTCTCTCCCTCTTTCTCCCCCCCCTCTCTCTCTCTCTGTCTCTCTCTCTCTCTCTCTCTCTCGCTCTCTCTCTCTCTGTGTGGTCTGGTAGACTATAAGTAGTTCTAATCAGCTAACTAAATACAATCCACTAAATCCATTAAATCCACTAAATCCACTAAATACAACTAAATGCACCTAAATACAGTACACTAAATACACTAGATACACTAAATACACATAAATACAGTAAATATAATACACTAAATACACAAAATACACAAAATACACCTAAACACACTAAATACAATCCACTAAATACACTAAATACAATCCACTAAATACACTAAATACACGAAATACACCTAAATACACAAAATACACCTAAATACAACTAAATACACTAAATACACGAAATAGACCTAAATACACGAAATACACCTAAATACACTAAATACACGAAATCCAACTAAATCCAACTAAATATACCTAAATACAACTAATTACACTTAATCCAACTAAATACACTAAATACACTAAATACACCTAAATTCAACTAATACAACTAAATACACTGAATACACTAAATACACTAAATACACCTAAATCCAACTAATCCAACTAAATCCAATATCAAATGGTGAAATTGTCATATATCGTAAAAGGAAAACATATCCACTTTGGCACGATGTGGGTAAACATATAGGCCCATATTGGGCCGACACTGCTCATGACAGGTGGTGCCAAAGGTTGAATTAAACCCCTTTGGATCAGTTACCAGTTACATTGTGTCAGAAAACGTATACAGTTGAAGTCAAAGGCTAACATACACCTTAGCCAAATACATTTCAACTCCGTTTTTCACAATTCCTGACATTTAATCCTAGTACATATTGCCTGGCTTAGGTTAGTGAGGATCACCACTTTATTTTAAGAATGTCAAATGTGAGAATAATAGTAGAGAGAATGATTTATTTCAGCTTTTATTTCTTTCATCACATTCTCAGTCAGAAGTTTACATACACTCAATTAGTATTTGGTAGAAATTGTTTTACTTGGGACAAACTTTTCTGGTAGCCTTCCACAAGCTTCCCACAATAAGTTGGGTGCATTTTGGCCCATTCCTCTTGACAGAGCTGGTGTAACTGAGTCAGGTTTGTAGGCCTCCTTGCTTGCACACACTTTTTTCAGTTCTGTCCACAAATGTTCTATAGGATTGAGGTCAGGGATTTGTGATGGCCACTCCAACCTTGACTTTGTTGTCCTTAAGCCATTTTGCCACAACTTTGGAAGTATGCTTGGGGTCATTGTCCATTTGGAAGACCCATTTGCGAACAAGCTTTAACTTCCTGACTGATGTCTTGAGATGTTGCTTCAATATATCCACATAATTTTCCCCCCTCATGATGCCATCTATTTTGTGAAGTGCACCAGTCCCTCCTGCAGCAAAGCACCCCCACAACATGATGCTGCCACCCCCATACTTCACGGTTGGGATGGTATTCTTCAGCTTGCAAGCCTCCCCCTTTTCCCTCCAAACATAACGATGGTTATTATGGCCAAACAGTTATATTTTTGTTTCATCAGACCAGAGGACATTTCCTCAAAAGAATGATCTTTGTTCCCAAGTGCAGTTGCAAACCGTAGTCTGGCTTTTGATGGTGGGTTTGGAGCAGTGGCTTCTTCCTTGCTGAGTGGCCGTTCAGGTTATGTCGATATAGGACTCGTTTTACTGTGGATATAGATACTTTTGTACCTGTTTCCTCCAGTGTCTTCACAAGGTCCTTTGCTGTTGTTCAGGGATTGATTAGCACTTTTCGCACCAAAGTATGTTCATCTCTAGAAGACAGAACGCGTCTCCTTCCTGAGCGGTATGACGGCTGCGTGGTCCCATGGTGTTTATACAATCGTACTATTGTTTGTACAGATGATGGTGGTACCTTCAGGCGTTTGGAAATTGCTCCCAAGGATGATGCAGACTCGTGGAGGACTACCATTTTTTTCTGAGGTCTTGGCTGATTTCTTTTGATTTTCCCATGATGTCAAGCAAAGAGGCACTGAGTTTGAAGGTAGGCCTTGAAATACATCCACAGGTACACCTCCAATTGTCTCAAATGATGTGAATTAGCCTATCAGAAGCTTCTAAAGCCATGACATAATTTTCTTAGAATCTTCCAAGCTGTTTAAAGGCACAGTCAACTTCGTGTATGTAAACTTCTGACCTACTGGAATTGTGATACGGTGAATTATCAGTGAAATAACTGTAAACAATTGTTGGAAAAATGACCTGTGTCACAAAGTAGATGTCCTAACAGACTTGCAAAACAATAGTTTGTTAACCAGAAATGAGTTTAGTGGTTGAAAAACGAGTTTTAATGACTCCAATCTAAGTGCATGCTCAACACAGGCTAGCCCTCACCAGCCCAACACAGGCTAGCCCTCACCAGCCCAACACAGGCTAGCCCTCACCAGCCCAACACAGGCTAGCCCTCACCAGCCCAACACAGGCTAGCCCTCACCAGCCCAACACAGGCTAGACCTCACCAGCCCAACACAGGCTAGCCCTCACCAGCTCAACACAGGCTAGCCCTCACCAGCCCAACACAGGCTAGCCCTCACCAGCCCAACACAGGCTAGACCTCACCAGCCCAACACAGGCTAGCCCTCACCAGCTCAACACAGGCTAGCCCTCACCAGCCCAACACAGGCTAGCCCTCACCAGCCCAACCCAGGCTAGCCCTCACCACCTCAACCCAGGCTAGCCCTCACCTGTCAACCCAGGCTAGCCCTCACCAGGCCAACACAGGCTAGCCCTCACCACCGCAACCCAGGCTAGCCCTCACCGCCTCAACCCAGGCTAGCCCTCACCACCTCAACCCAGGCTAACCCTCACCAGCCCAACACAGGCTAGCCCTCACCACCTCAACCCAGGCTAGCCCTCACCAGCCCAACACAGGCTATCCCTCACCAGCCCAACACAGGCTAGCCATCACCAGCTCAACCCAGGCTATCCCTCAACAGCCCAACCCAGGCTATCCCTCAACAGCCCAACACAGGCTAGCCATCAACAGCCCAACCCAGGCTATCCCTCAACAGCCCAACATAGGCTAGCCATCACCAGCTCAACCCAGGCTAGCCTTCACAGCCCAGAATGAATCCTCATACACTACAAAAAATAATTAACAAAAATATATACATTCCCACTCATTTGTCCTTCAAAAACTCAAATACCCTTCTCCGGCTGGAGGGTGTGAGCGCCCAAGACAGTACTCCATGAAGCTCTTTAGATGTAAAATCAGCTGCAGAAACAATGCTGTTGATCTTCCTTGACTTCCTTCCAACTTGTGAATTTGCATTTATCACCATTGCTATAAATGATACAAAGTACTTTCTTCACCTGAAGGATTTTTGGATCCTTCTGTTGACATTGAGGCTGTGTTGTAGACTCCAGTAGACTCCAGTAGACCCCAGCAGACTCCAGTAGACTCCAGTAGACTTCAATGGGTTCCAGTACACTCCAGTAGGCTCCACTAAACTCCAGTAGACTCCAATAGAATCCAGTATGTTCTAGTAGGTTCCAGAAGACTCCAGTAGGTTCCAGAAGACTCCAGTAGAATCCACTTGGCTCCAGTAGACTCCAGTAGGTTCCAGTATGTTCCAATAGACTCCAGTAGGTTCTAGTAGGTTCCAGAAGACTCCAGTAGACTCCAGTAGACTCCAGTAGGTTCCAGTTTGCTCCAGTAGGTTCCAGTAGGTTACAGGATACTCCAGTAGGTTCTTGTAGGTTCCAGTAGACTCCAGTAGGTTCCACTAGACTCCAGTAGACTCCAGTAGGTTCCAGGAGACTCCAGTAGGTTCCAGTCGACTCCAGTAGGTTCCAGTAGACTCCAGTAGACTCCAGTAGGTTCCAGTAGGTGCCAGTAGACTCCAGTAGTTTCCAGTAGGTTCCAGTAGGTTCCAGTAGGCTCCAGTAGACTCCAGTAGGCTCCAGTAGGCTCCAGTAGACTCCCGTAGACTCCAGTAGGTTCCAGTAGACTCCAGTAGACTCCAGTAGGTTCCACTTGGCTCCAGTAGACTCCAGTAGGTTCCAGTAGGTTCCAGTAGACTCCAGTATTTTCCATTAGGTTCCAGTAGGCTACAGTAGGTTCCAGTAGGCTCCAGTAGGCTCCAGTAGACTCCTGTAGACTCCAGTAGGTTCCAGTAGACTCCAGTAGGTTCCACTTGGCTCCAGTAGACTCCAGTAGGTTCCAGTAGACTCCAGTAGGTTCCACTTGGCTCCAGTAGAATCCAGTAGGTTCCAGTAGACTCCAGTATTTTCCAGTATGTTCCAGTAGGCTACATTTACATTTACATTTACATTTACATTTAAGTCATTTGGCAGACGCTCTTATCCAGAGCGACTTACAAATTGGTGAATTCACCTTATGACATCCAGTGGAACAGCCACTTTACAATAGTGCATCTAAATCATTTAAGGGGGGGGGGGTGAGAAGGATTACTTTATCTAGAGGAACAGTAGGTTCCAGTAGGCTACAGTAGGTTGCAGTAGGTTCCAGTAGGCTACAGTAGGTTCCAGTAGGCTACAGTAGGTTCCAGTAGGCTACAGTAGGTTCCAGTAGGTTCCAGTAGGCTACAGTAGGTTCCAGTAGGCTACAGTAGGTTCCAGTAGGTTCCAGTAGGCTACAGTAGGTTCCAGTAGGCTACAGTAGGCTCTAGTAGGCTCCAGTAGACACATTTTGCTCCTTGGCCATTCTCTTCTACTAAACATCCCAAAATAACATTTAAATAACAACATGACTTGATGTATTTTCAAACTACTCCCCCAAATATTTGGGCATATCCGTCTCCTTAAAAAAACGCAATCCTACCATATGCAATAGGATATTACCAGAACCTTTATCCAGTAGGGTATTATCAGAACCTTTATCCAATAGGGTATTATCAGAACCGTTATCCAATAGGGTATTATCAGAACCTTTATCCAATAGGGTATTATCAGAACCTTTATCCAATAGGGTTTTATCAGAACCTTTATCCAATAGGGTATTATCAGAACCTTTAACCAATAGGGTATTATCAGAACCGTTATCCAATAGGGTTTTATCAGAACCGTTATCCAATAGGGTAATATCAGAACCGTTATCCAATAGGGTAATATCAGAACCTTTATGCAATAAGGTTTTATCAGAACCTTTTATTTGCCACAACAATGATGCTTATTTTTCTATTCTTCAGGACCAAAGTACATTTATCCTTTTGGTGGTTCGGACTTCATATGCGCCATCGGAAAACAGATAACAAAACATGCCACAGCCCATTCCTCAAGTGCACTACTGCTAATCTGCAACAGGGACCAACATACCTTAAGGGAACATTTCGACATTTTCTGTATGGTTAGTGAGAAAGTCCATATTGCAAATGTACCGTCCCTTACTAGACGTCCGAAAACATTTGGTAAATTCGGGGACGGCGTCGGGCCGAGCGGCAGTGCCAGACCTACCGGGAAGTCATCAAATGAACTTTGTCGGACATTCGGTTTTCGTTTTATAAAATAATCAAATTTTGGTCATTTTTCCGCTATTCCGGAAAATCCCACAAGAGGGCATAAGCAATCATACTGCAATTTGACAAAACATCACGAATCACGACGGGCCTTATCTCGAAAACTGAAAATATTTCGAAGCCGAAACTTGGTGAGCATAGGTTTGGCATAATGGGCAGTTGGCCCCGAACAAGATGGCGCCTAGGCCTCAACGGTTTTTGAGTTATGGCCATTTTTCTGGGATTAAAGGTCCAAAATGAAAATAGAGAAATTATTTTTTCACTTTAAGTCAAAGTCAAGGAGCCTCCGGTGTCAATAACAAAAAAATCAGCATTTATCTATCGTCATTTAAGAGAAATCGTACAATGACAGATTTGTGATGTTCAAATATAGGTGTTTTTTTTCAACAGTTACAGATCCAGTTGCAGGGTGTTCATACGAATATTTTTAAAGTGTGCTGCGGAGCTCTGCGAGATTTCTGTGATTTTCTATGATTTTCTGAAATAACACACACTCACTAAACCCTCCGTAAATAACTCAGTTCTTAACGTAAAGACTTAAAACTCAGGATTCTGTAAAGGCATACCCCAATGAGGATATGAGTTTATTTATAGCTTCCTGTGCCAACAGGAAGTGCCTTAAATGGTGTCATAGTGGCTGTATCCAAGGGTTAAAAAGGTCAGATGTTTTCAAAACTTCATATGTGTGATTAGGCAACCCTCCTGAACTGTAAAATCAGTCATTTCTCCCAACAGATGTCAAAGAAAAGCTCTCACACACAGCAAGGATGGAGTGACAAAGCGCGGTGTTTAAAGACACAGAGAGCAGGCAATGGCATAAACATAATCCCAAGGCCTTGCCGAGTTCAACGAGACACCCCGCTTGACCGTAGCTTGCTCGGTCTGAGCGCAGCGACCATGAGAAAAGTAGGCCCAAAATGAAGCCTGCACCAGAACGTCATTTGATTTTGGGTGACAGCGGCGGAACCGTTAGGTTTAGAAGGACAATTCAAACACAGGACTGTTCCTAAGGTCCTCCCAATCTGAGCAAGCCTAACCTTGACCGTGTGGCATTAACCCTTCACAGTTAAAAGAAGGTGTTTACATAAAAACAGTTTGCATTGACTTCTCTCCCCATAGGAATACATTGCCTGCTCCCCTAAATTCAACCTGGAGCCTATATGGGTTATGAATGCCTTATGAACCTGTCTTCGGTACCAGTCCATCAGGCCACTATAAGGTATACCTGTGTCGATTCTAAGCTTCCTGGACCAACCGGAAGTGGTTAAAATCGCCCTAAAAGTGTATACCCATAACCTGCCTGCAGTTTGATAGACATAGTGCATTCAACCCTGTGTAAATCAGTCAGTTTTTATGGTAAAGACTTAAAACTCAGGATTCTGTAAAAGCATACCCCAATGAGGATATGTGTTGAGTTATAGCTTCCTGTGCCAACCGGAAGTGCCATAATTGGTGTCTCATGGGCTGTTTCGAGGGGTTAAAAAAATCAGATCTTTCCAAAACTTCATATATGTGATTAGGCAACCCCCATGAACTGTAAATCAGTAATTATTCCCATAAAATTTCAAAGGAAAACTAAATCACACACACACACAGCTTGGAAGTAGGGACCCATTGGGGTGCGCAGAGACAAACACTCCCTGCATTAGTTAACCTTGTTGGAACTTTTAAAGAACCGTCAGACCTAGAGTTCCGAAACTTTAGAATCCTGTTCTAGACCTCAGGTCGATAGTGCATGGTGTGTTACGGCGCTCTAGAAGGTTCTCGGACCGAGAAACAGCCTCGTACATTTGCAATGACTTCAATTCATTTTGACCATTACGAAAATGGCGACATTTAGAAATGTCCCAGAGTCACAAGACTAGGTGCATTGTGACCGTCTCGGCCCATAGAGACAGAACCCAACGTTTCTGTCCGATAGCTCATTCAAGGACCCCGTAGCAAATAATTGAAAAAAGTGGATTTTCAGCACCAATTAGGGTTTTACTCGGACACCAAATGACCTATCGAGCCGAAACTTGGGATTCGGGGTCGCCTCAGCTAGGTCTATACATAACACAAGAAATGGACCCGCAGCTAGAATGTAACTACGTGTTTTATGGTTTTTTTATGGTTTGAACCGAAGGCGTTGTGAATTTTGGGCCAGCTCTTAAGTATGTGATACTTGGCTCCTAAACGAGTTGGGAAAAGTGGGTTTGGTGTCAGTTTGTATCAGTTTGGTGTCAGAATGATATCAAATTGACTGATGGACGGTGACTTGCTGGTGACTCTTGTCCATTTGCAATATGTTTAAACGGTGAGGTACCATCACCAAAAGTGACATTCTGAAATCGACCCTAACGAGCGATGGAGAGGTACCAGAATCACTGCCCAGCCATCCCGAGTTCATCGGGCCAGCCAATTTGGCATTCCTGCACGATTTTTATAGCATGACAAATTTGTGATGGTGAATGCCCAGTTAACCATATTGCAAATGCACAGTGACTTTGCAAGAGTGAGAAAACATCAACAAATGGACATTCTGAAATCAACCCTAACGAGCGTTGGAGAGGTACCAGAATCACTGCCCAGCCATCCCAAGTTCATCGGGCCAGTCAATTTGGCATTCCTGCACGATTTTCAGTGACTTTGCAAAAGTGAGAAAACATTTGCAATATGTTTCAACAGTGAGGTACCATCACCAAAAGTGACATTCTGAAATCAACCCTAACGAGCTATGGAGAGGTACCAGAATCACTGCCCAGCCATCCCGAGTTCATCGGGCCAGTCAATTTGGCATTCCTGCACGATTTTTATAGTATGACAAATTCGTGATGGTGAATGCCCAGTTAACCATATTGCAAATGCACAGTGACTTTGCAAGAGTGAGAAAACATTTGCAATATGTTTCAACAGTGAGGTACCATCACCAAAAGTGACATTCTGAAATCAACCCTAACGAGCGATGGAGAGGTACCAGAATCACTGCCCAGCCATCCCGAGTTCATCGTTCCAGTCAATTTGGCATTCCTGCACGATTTTTATAGCATGACAAATTCATGATGGTGAATGCCCAGTTAACCATATTGCAAATGCACAGTGACTTTGCAAGAGTGAGAAAACATAAACAAATGGTCATTCTAAAATCAACCCTAACGAGCAATGGAGAGGTACCAGAATCACTGCCCAGCCATCCCGAGTTCATCGGGCCAGTCAATTTGGCATTCCTGCACGATTTTTATAGCATGACAAATTCGTGATGGTGAATGCCCAGTTAACCATATTGCAAATGCACAGTGACTTTGCAAAAGTGAGAAAACATAAACAAATGGACATGATGAAATCAACACCACAAGTGATTGAAAGGAACAACAATCACTGCCCTGCCATCCCGAGTTCATCAGGCCAGCCAATTTTGCATTTCTGCAGGATTTTTGAGCATGTCAAATTTCTTATGACATTTGGCCCCCACAAAACATATGCCTTATGCACAAGTAAAAAAATAAATAAAAAATATGATAATAAAATATGACTAAAGTATGTTGATACAGTTCTTATACGTGTGTAATTGACACAAAATTCTAAAGAATTTCGAAAAACGGTCCAGAAAGCACTTTTTTAGGGGTGTGTGAAGTTTTTTATGAAATTTTGCAATTATTGACTTTTGACTTCTGACTTCCTATGAAATCATATTGCAAATGGAGAAAACATATGCAATAATGCACAAGTAATTTTTTTTTTTTTATGATAATAAAATTGGACAAAAGTATATTCATACAGTTCTTACACATGTGTAATTGACAAAAAAAGCGAAAGAATTTCGAAAAACGGTCCATTTTGCATGAATCAACGCCGATTTGGGTGGTATTGTCCATCGTGTACATGGTTTGTACTATGCCAATGGTTTCCCATTCATTTTTGTCCATTTCAGGGGGGTGTTCCCTTACATTACTGTGGGAGAGTCAACAAGTCATTCTGCTAATCTGCACCAGGGACCTACATTACTGTGGGAGAGTCAACAAGTCATTCTGCTAATCTGCACCAGGGACCTACATTACTGTGGGAGAGTCAACAAGCCATTCTGCTAATCTGCACCAGGGACCTACATTACTGTGGGAGAGTCAACAAGCCATACTGCTAATCTGCACCAGGGACCTACATTACTGTGGGAGAGTCAACAAGCCATACTGCTAATTTGCACCAGGGACCTACATTACTGTGGGAGAGTCAACAAGCCATTCTGCTAATCTGCACCAGGGACCTACATTACTGTGGGAGAGTCAACAAGCCATACTGCTAATCTGCACCAGGGACCTACATTACCGTGGGAGAGTCAACAAGCCATACTGCTAATCTGCACCAGGGACCTACATTACTGTGGGAGAGTCAACAAGCCATACTGCTAATCTGCACCAGGGACCTACATTACTGTGGGAGAGTCAACAAGCCATACTGCTAATCTGCACCAGGGACCTACATTACTGTGGGAGAGTCAACAAACCATTCTGCTAATCTGCACCAGGGACCTACATTACCGTGGGAGAGTCAACAAGCTTTACTGCTAATCTGCACCAAGGACCTACATTACTGTGGGAGAGTCAACAAGCCATACTGCTAATCTGCACCAGGGACCTACATTACCGTGGGAGAGTCAACAAGCTTTACTGCTAATCTGCACCAGGGACCTACATTACCGTGGGAGAGTCAACAAGCCATACTGCTAATCTGCACCAGGGACCTACATTACTGTGGGAGAGTCAACAAGCTTTACTGCTAATCTGCACCAGTGGCCTACATTACCGTGGAGAGTCAACAAAAAATGGACTTCTCTATTGTATTTGCTTATATATTACAGTTTCCGCCTCTTCCCTGGGTGAATCATTTCAGAACCTATTACAGTTTCCGCCTCTTCTCTGGGTGAATAATTTCAGAATGTATTACAGTCTCCGCCTCTTCTCTGGGTGAATCATTTCAGAACCTATTACAGTCTCCGCCTCTTCTCTGGGTGAATCATTTCAGATCGTATTACAGTCTCCGCCTCTTCTCTGGGTGAATCATTTCAGAATGTATTACAGTCTCCGCCTCTTCTCTGGGTGAATCATTTCAGAACGTTTTACAGTTTCCGCCTCTTCCCTGGGTGAATCATTTCAGAACATATTACAGTCTCCGCCTCTTCTCTGGGTGAATCATTTCCCCACCAGATTAAAATAAGAACCTCCCACTGGGCAAAACACTGGTTGAATCAATGTTGTTTTCAAGTTATTCATCAACACATTGTGACGTGCAATCGACGTGGATAATATGTTGGGTTTGAAAAAAGTCATCAACCATTGCTGTTTTCATCTGATTTCAACCAGTGTTGTAAACATTTAAATGAGTGTCTAACTACTAGTTAAATACGTTGACTGAGCTTGACTAACAGGTGACTAACATCAATCTAATTTCAACTACGCATATATTGAAATAGCATTGAAAATTCCACATAGAAACGTCATAAATATTGTTCATCTTGAAATTGTCTTTCAAGGATGGTTGGTTGACATCAAAATTTAATCCGCAATTTACTGATATGTTGGATTCACGTCTTAATCTCAACCAAAATTCTAAATTGATGAATTAAACTAATTAAAATCCAACGTTATTTTAAAGTGCATTTAAAGTTTTATTTGATTTAGAGCTGTTCTTTGATATATATATATATTATTGGTGGTGGAGATGAAGACATGAATCCAAGATATAAATCATTATTTTGGAGACACACTGGATATTGAAGTGTGAAAGCAAAACAAATATCCACATTTAGCGGAGATGTGTCTTCTGCTTGGGATGGCATACCCACTCGGCACAGATGTCCATTCAACCGTCTGTACCACGTTGGTTTAGCGTAATTTCATTGAATCGAAGTGGAAACAATTCAACCAGTGAATGTAATACTTCACATTATGAGTAACTCATCTATAAAAGACAAAATTAAATTATTAAAATTAAATTACAAAATTATTAGTATTATGAATCTCGTATCCTATTTATAAAGGCAAACGGTAACTACTTCTAAACTTCCACAGATCCAATCAACCAAGGACGAACGATAGTAAACTTTGCTTGACGTTGAAATGATGGTGTCCTTTGGGATGTCAATGGGACGAATCTCAATTGCAAACTCGAGTCCTCTCTCCTCTCTCCTCACCTTCTTCCCATGCAACGGAGTGTGTGAAGGAGGCGAGGAAAGAAGTGTGAGGAACATGCGATTGAGATTCTCCCAATGTGGCCGATATACAACCCGAACTCACTCCGAACGTACTTTCACATACAGCTCGTGTAAGATCACGCGGGGGAGTAACTTTCAACTATTCAATATTATTTCGGTAGTCTACGCAAAAGAAGGTGGAAGCTGAACAATGCCTAAACGTGTTGACGTGATATAGCTCAGCTGAATTTAAACAAAGCTTGTTTCCAAAGCTAAGCAGTTTATATTGAGGTAGGCGCCTAGATGGCAGACTCGTTGTCGCTGTAATTACCCCTCACATACCAGTAGGAGGCACTGTTCAGGCAGGACAGGGACGTATCATTTTATTTCAATATTCCTCGTTATTTATGTTGATCGCAACACAGTGATTCAAATATACCATTTTAATATTAACATTAAAACAAGGTAAAATAAAATATATCTAATCAAATATGAAATTCTACATAATTTCATCCACCCGATATATATTGTATATTGTATATTATATTATATATATATTGAATATATATTTAGCGACTCTACGTGGAATTTTCAACGCAATTTCAACGCGTACAAAGTTCAGATGATTATGTTGAAATTAGATTGACGTGACAACCTGCTAGTCAGTGTAGCACAATATATTTAGATTGAAGTTCTACCCTCATTTCAATGTTTACAACGTTGAAAAATAAACGTTTCCAATGTATTTTACATGTTTGCTTCCACGTCACGTTGACAAATATCGTTGAACAATGTCGATTCAAACACATCGTATTCAAAATGATACGTTGTGTTGCTTTTCTACGGAGGCTTCTAGAAGGAAACATTATCAGATAGAGATGAACCATTCATCATCTTTGTAAATGTCACTTTCACAACTTTGTGTTTGAACAGTGATTTTACAGACAGACATGGGGGAAAGTGTGTGATAGGAACTGTGTATGAGGAGGGGGGACGGGGGGGGAGTATGTTGTCGACAGGGGACAGGATGTGTGGGTGGTGAAAAAAGAGTGTCCACTTCCCCTGTCCCTCTGTCTGTCTGTCTGTCTGTCTGTCTGTCTGTCTGTCTGTCTGTCTGTCTGTCCCTCTGTCCCTCTGTCCGTCTGTCCGTCTGTCCGTCTGTCCCTCTGTCCGTCTGTCCGTGTGTCCGTCTGTCCGTCTGTCCCTCTGTCCGTCTGTCCGTGTGTCCGTCTGTCCGTCTGTCCGTCTGTCCGTCAGTCTGTAAGTCTGTCTGTCTTTCTTTCTTTCTTTCTTTCTTTCTTTCTTTCTTTCTTTCTTTCTTTCTTTCTTTCTTTCTTTCTTTCTTTCTTTCTTTCTTTCTTTCTTTCTTTCTGTCTGTCTGTCTGTCTGTCTGTCTGTCTGTCTGTCTGTCTGTCTGTCTGTCTGTCTTTCTTTCTTTCTTTCTTTCTTTCTTTCTTTCTTTCTTTCTTTCTGTCTGTCTGTCTGTCTGTCTGTCTGTCTGTCTGTCTGTCTGTCCCTCTGTCCGTCTGTCCCTCTGTCCCTCTGTCCGTGTGTCCGTCTGTCCGTCTGTCCGTCTGTCCGTCTGTCCGTCTGTCCGTCTGTCCGTCCGTCCGTCCGTCCGTCCGTCCGTCCGTCCGTCCCTCTGTCCGTCTGTCCGTGTGTCCGTCTGTCCGTCTGTCCGTCTGTCCCTCTGTCCGTCTGTCCGTCTGTCCCTCTGTCCGTCTGTCCGTCTGTCCCTCTGTCCGTCTGTCCGTCTGTCCCTCTGTCCGTCTGTCCGTCTGTCCCTCTGTCCGTCTGTCCGTCTGTCCGTGTGTCCGTCTGTCCGTCTGTCTTTCTTTCTTTCTTTCTTTCTTTCTCTTTCTTTCTTTCTTTCTTTCTTTCTTTCTTTCTTTCTTTCTTTCTTTCTTTCTTTCTTTCTGTCTGTCTGTCTGTCTGTCTGTCTGTCTTTCTTTCTTTCTTTCTTTCTTTCTTTCTTTCTTTCTTTCTTTCTTTCTTTCTGTCTGTCTGTCTGTCTGTCTGTCTGTCTGTCTGTCTGTCTGTCTGTCTGTCTGTCTGTCTGTCTGTCTGTCTGTCCCTCTGTCCGTCTGTCTGTCTGTCCCTCTGTCCGTGTGTCCGTCTGTCTGTCTGTCCGTCTGTCTGTCTGTCTGTCTGTCTGTCTGTCTGTCTGTCTGTCTGTCTCACACTACAGAAACTACCCTCATCTCACACAAGTATCATTTCTGTTATGGCCTCCTGTTGCCGCTGGCCAAATACACCATCCTAGAGATACCATCAATCTCTCTTCCGTTCCACACACACAGTCAGAGCCTGGCTGCCAACAGCCCGACACACACGCTCCCAGGGGGGATATCACCAGATAATCACAGTGGAGCCTCAGGAAAATGTACTTGATGTAAACAGATAGAACTAGGGCCAGGGTTAGAACTAGGGTCAGTGTTAGAACTAGGGCCAGGGGTAGAACTAGGGCCAGGGTTAGAACTAGGGTCAGGGTTAGAACTAAGGTCAGGGTTAGAACTAGGGTCAGGGTTAGAACTAAGGTCAGGGTTAGAACTAGGCTCAGGGTTAGAAATAGGGTCAGGGTTAGAAATAGGGTCAGGGTTAGATCTAGGGTCAGGGTTAGAACTATGGCCAGGGTTAGAACTAGGGTCAGGGTTAGAACTAGGGCCAGGGTTAGAACTAGGGTTAGAACTAGGGTCAGGGTTAGAAATAGGGTCAGGGTTAGAACTAGGGTTAGAACTAGGGTCAGGGTTAGAACTAGGGTCAGGGTTAGAACTAGGGTTAGAACTAGGGTCAGGGTTAGAACTAGGGTTAGAACTAGGGTCAGGGTTAGAACTAGGGTCAGGGTTAGATCTAGGGTTGGGTTAGGATTAGGGTTAGAATTAGGGTTTGGTTAGGGTTAGGGTTAGAGTTAGGGTTAGAACTAGGGCCAGGGTTAAAACTAGGGTTAGAACTAGTGTCAGGGTTAGAACTATGGCCAGGGTTAGAACTAGGGTCAGGGTTAGAACTAGGGTCAGGGTTAGAACTAGGGTTGGGTTAGGATTAAGGTTAGGGTTAGAATTAGGGTTTGGTTAGGGTTAGGGTTAGAGTTAGGGTTAGAACTAGGGCCAGGGTTAAAACTAGGGTTAGAACTAGTGTCAGGGTTAGAACTAGGGCCAGGGTTAGAACTAGGCTCAGGGTTAGAACTAGGGTCAGGGTTAGAACTAGGGTTGGGTTAGGATTAGGGTTAGGGTTAGAATTAGGGTTTGGTTAGGGTTAGGGTTAGAGTTAGGGTTTGGTTAGGGTTAGGGTTAGGGTTAGATTTAGGGTTTGGTTAGGGTTAGGGTTAGATTTAGGGTTTGGTTAGGGTTTGGGTTAGGGTTAGGGTTAGGGTTAGGGTTAGGGTTAGGGTTTGGTTAGGGTTAGGGTTTGGTTAGGGTTAGGGTTAGGGTTAGAATTAGGGTTTGGTTAGGGTTAGGGTTAGATTTAGGGTTTGGTTAGTGTTAGGGTTAGGGATAGGGTTAGATTTTGGGTTTGGTTAGGGTTAGGGTTAGGGTTAGATTTAGGGTTTGGTTAGGGTTAGGGTTAGGGTTAGATTTAGGGTTTGGTTAGGGTTAGGGTTAGATTTCGGGTTTGGTTAGGGTTAGGGTTAGCTTCAACCCGAGCCATAAGACTGCTTAATAACAAGACTGTAAAATAGTGTATTTTAATGGTTCTCAAACTATCTGTACTGACTCTATCTTGCTCTGATCCCATGTCCAATCACTAGACTATATATACACACTATACACACACCATATACTCACTCACTGGACTATATATACACACTATACACACACTAACTAGACTATATACACACTATATACACACTATATACACACACTAGACTATATATACACACTATATACACACTCTATATACACTAACTAGACTATATATATATACACACTATATACACACTCACTAGACTATATATACACACTATACACACACTAACTGGACTATATATACACACTATATACACACTATATATACACTCACTAGACTATATATATACACTATATACACACTATATACACACTCACTATACTATATATACACACTATATTCACTCTATATACACACTAACACTATATACACACTATATACACACACTATATACACACACTAGACTATATATATATATACACTATATACACACTATATATACACTCACTAGACTATATATATATACACTATATACACACTATATACACACTCACTATACTATATATACACACTATATTCACTCTATATACACACTAACACTATATACACACTATATACACACACTATATACACACTCACTAGACTATATATACACACTATATACACACTATATATACACTCACTAGACTATATATATATATATATATATATATATATATATATATATATATATATACACTATATACACACTATATACACACTCACTATACTATATATACACACTATATTCACTCTATATACACACTCACTAGACTATATATACACACTATACGCACTCAATACACACACTATATACACACTCACTAGACTATATATACACACTATATACACACTATATATACACTCACTAGACTATATATATATATATATATATATATATACACTATATACACACTATATACACACTCACTATACTATATATACACACTATATTCAATCTATATACACACTCACTAGACTATATATACACACTATACGCACTCAATATACACACTATATACACGGTATATTCACTCTATATACACACTCACTAGACTATATATTGTGCCAGCAGCTAAGCAGGGTTGGTCCTGGTCAGTTCCTGGATGGGAGACCAGATGCTGCTGGAAGTGTTGTTGGAGGGCCAGTAGGAGGCACTCTTTCCTCTGGTCTAAAAAAATATCCCAATGCCCCAGGGCAGTGATTGGGGACACTGCCCTGTGTAGGGTGCTGTCTTTCGGATGGGATGTTAAAT
Organism: Oncorhynchus masou masou; assembly: GCF_036934945.1. Classification (NCBI taxonomy): domain Eukaryota; kingdom Metazoa; phylum Chordata; class Actinopteri; order Salmoniformes; family Salmonidae; genus Oncorhynchus; species Oncorhynchus masou. Next base: position 88,353,274 of record NC_088220.1, on the reverse strand, counting down.
GGGTGTCCTGACTCTCTGAGGTCATTAAAGATCCCATGGCACTTATCGTAAGAGTAGGGGTGTGGTGTTAACCCCGGTGTCCTGGCTAATTTCCCAATCTGGCCCTCAAACCATCACCTAATAATCCCCAGTTTACAATTGGCTCATTCATCCCCCTCCTCTCCCCTGTAACTATTCCCCAGGTCGTTGCTGCAAATGAGAACGTGTTCTCAGTCAACTTACCTGGTAAAATAAAAAATAAATATATACACACTATATACAAACTCACTAGACTATATCTATAGTCATTAATTATTTCCCACAAGTACCTAGGTGTCTGGCTAGACTGTAAACTCTCCTTCCAGGCTCATATCAAACATCTCCAATCTAAAATCAAATCTAGAGTCGGCTTTCTATTCCGCAACAAAGCCTCCTTCACTCACGCCGCCAAACTTATCCTAGTAAAACTGACTATCCTACCTGTCAGGACCCGGTTTCGAACCTGGGTCTCCGGAGTGAGAAACAGTCACTTAACCAACTGAGCCACGAATAGACAGCAGAACCCAGAAGATGAGGCAGACACAGCAGTACTTAAGACGGTGTATTTAATAAAGAAAAAATCCTAAAATGCAAAAAATGGCAAATCCAAAAGGTGGTAGGAAAAACACAAAAAAGACCTCAAAAGAAACTCACCAAAAAATAAACAAAAACAAAAAACAGAATACCACAAGAACTTCACCCGGAATCGACAAGAGTACACAGAACACTAGGGCAGGGTGCTAACATACCTTAAGGGAACATTTCGACAATCACCGTATAGTTAGTGAGAAAGTCCCTATTGGAACTGTACGGTCCCTTACTAGACGTCCGAAAACATTTTAGAAATTCGGGGACGGCGTCGGGCCGAGCGGTAGGGCCAGACCTACCGGGAAGTCATCAAATGAACTTTGTCGGACATTCGGTTTTCGTTTAATAAAATAAACAAATTTTAGCCCATTTTTGCGCAATGCCGAAATATCCCACAAGAGGGCATAAGCAATCATATTGCTATTGGACAAAACATCACGAATCACGACGTGCCATATCTCGGAAACCGAAAATATTTCGAAGCCGAAACTTGGTGGGCGTAGGTTTGGCATTATGGGAAGATGGCCCCGAACAAGATGGCGTCTAGGCCTCAACGGTTTTTGAGTTATGGCCATATTTCTGGGATTAAAGGTCCAAAATGAAAATAGAGAAAAGATTTTTTCACTTCACGTCAAAGTCAAGGAGCCTCCGGTGTCAATAAAAAAAAAATCGGCCATTTATCTATCGTCATTTACGAGAAATCGTACGTTGACCAGATCGTGATGTTCAGATATAGGTGTTTTTTTTTTTTTCAACGGTTACAGATCCAGTTGCAGGGTGTTCATACGAGTATTTTTAAAATGTGCTGCGGAGCTCTGCGACATTTCTGTGATTTTCTATGATTTTCTGAAATAACACACACTCACTAAACCCTCCGTAAATAACTCAGTTCTTAACGTAAAGACTTAAAACTCAGGATTCTGTAAAGGCATACCCCAATGAGGATATGAGTTTATTTATAGCTTCCTGTGCCAACCGGAAGTGCCATAATTGGTGTCTCAGGGGCTGTTTGGAAGGGTTAAAAAATCAGATCTGTCCAAAACTTCATATGTGTGATTAGACAACCCCCATGAACTGTAAATCAGTCATTTTTCCCAACAGATGTCAAAGAAAAGCTCTCACACACACACACACAGCAAGGATGGAGTGACAAAGCGTGGTGTTTAAAGACACAGAGAGCAGGCAATGGCATAAACATAATCCCAAGGCAGGGCCGAGTCCAACGAGGTGCCCCGCTTGACCGTAGCTCACTCGGTCTGAGCGCAGCGACCATGAGAAAAATAGGCCCACAATGAAGCCTGCACCACAATGTCATTTGATTTTGGGTGACAGCGGCGGAACCGTTAGGTTTAGAAGGACAATTCAAACACAGGACTGTTCCTAAGGTCCTCCCGATCTGTGCAAGCCTAACCTTGACTGTGTGGCATTAACCTTTCACAGTTAAAAGAAGGTGTTTACAAAAAAACAGTGTGCATTGACTTCTCTCCCCATAGGAATACATTGCCTGCTCCCCTAAATACAACCTGGGGTCTTTATGGGTTATGAATGCTGTATGAACCTGTCTTCTATGACATTCCATCAGACCACTATGAGGTCTACCTGTGTCGATTCTAAGCTTCCTGGAGCAACCGGAAGTGGTTAAATTGACCCAAAAGGTATTTGGATGTACATCACCTCGAAAGGTGCCGAGGCCTCTGCATTATTCAACCCTGTGTAGATCAGTCAATTCTCAACTTAAAGACTTAAAACTCAGGATTCCCTAGGTTTCTATGTCAGTCAAGACATGTGTGTATTTATAGCTTCCTGTGCCAACCGGAAGTGCCATAATTGGTGACTCAGGGGCTGTTTGGAAGGGTTAAAAAAATCAGATCTGTCCAAAACTTCATATGTGTGATTAGACAACCCCCATGAACTGTAAATCAGTCATTTTTCCCAACAGATGTCAAAGAAAAGCTCTCACACACACACACAGCAAGGATGGAGTGACAAAGCGTGGTGTTTAAAGACACAGAGAGCAGGCAATGGCATAAACATAATCCCAAGGCCGTGCCGAGTCCAACGAGGTGCCCCTCTTGACCGTAGCTCGCTCGGTCTGAGCGCAGCGACCATGAGAAAAATAGGCCCACAATGATGCCTGCACCACAATGTCATTGGATTTTGGGTGACAGCGGCGGAACCGTTAGGTTTAGAAGGACAATTCAAACACAGGACTGTTCCTAAGGTCCTCCCGATCTGTGCAAGCCTAACCTTGACTGTGTGGCATTAACCTTTCACAGTTAAAAGAAGGTGTTTACAAAAAAACAGTGTGCATTGACTTCTCTCCCCATAGGAATACATTGCCTGCTCCCCTAAATACAACCTGGGGTCTTTATGGGTTATGAATGCTGTATGAACCTGTCTTCTATGACATTCCATCAGACCACTATGAGGTCTACCTGTGTCGATTCTAAGCTTCCTGGAGCAACCGGAAGTGGTTAAATTGACCCAAAAGGTATTTGGATGTACATCACCACGAAAGGTGCCGAGGCCTCTGCATTATTCAACCCTGTGTAGATCAGTCAATTCTCAACTTAAAGACTTAAAACTCAGGATTCCCTAGGTTTCTATGTCAGTCAAGACATGTGTGTATTTATAGCTTCCTGTGCCAACCGGAAGTGCCATAATTGGTGTCTCAGTGGCTGTTTGGAAGGGTTAAAAAAATCAGATCTGTCCAAAACTTCATATGTGTGATTAGACAACCCCCATGAACTGTAAATCAGTCATTTTTCCCATAAAAATTCAAAGGAAAAATAAATCACACAGATACACAACTTGGATGGAGGGACGTATTGGGGTGTGTAGAGACTGACAGTGCCTCCAATAGTTAGCTTTGTTCGAGCTAAAAAAGAACCGTCAGACCTAGAGTTCCGAAACTTTAGAATCCTGTTCTAGACCTCAGGTAGATAGTGCGTGGTGAGTTACGGCGCTCTAGGAGGTTCTCGGACCGAGAAACAGCGTCGAACATTTGCAATGACTTCAATTCATTTTGACCATTACGAAAATGGCGACATTTAGAAATGTCCCAGAGACACAAGACTAGGTGCATTGTGACCGTCTCGGCCCATAGAGACAGAACCCAACATCTCGGTCCGATAGCTCATTCAAGGACCCCGTAGCAAGGCATTGAAAAAAGTGGATTTTCAGCACCAATTAGGCTTTTACTCGGACACCAAATGACCTATCGGGCCGAAACTCGGGATTCGGGGTCGCCTCACATAGGACTACACATAATGTCCGAACTGGCCCCGCAGCTAGAAAGTAACTATGTGTTTTATGGTTTTTTAATGTTTTGTACCGAAGGCCTTGTGAATTTTGGGCCAGCTCTGAAGTATGTTATACTTGGCTCCTAAATGAGTTGGGAAAAGTGGGTTTGGTGTCAGTTTGTATCAGTTTGGTGTCAGAATGATATCAAATTGACTGATGGACGGTGACTTGCAGGTGACTCTTGTCCATTAGCAATATGTTTAAGCGGTGAGGTACCATCACCAAAAGCGACATTCTGAAATCAACCCAAACGAGCCATGGAGAGGTACCAGAATCACTGCCAAGCCATCCCGAGGTCATCGGGCCAGTCAATTTGGCATTCCTGCAAAATTTTCAGTGACTTTGCAAAAGTAAGTAACATTTGCAATATGTTTAAGCGGTGAGGTACCATCACCAAAAGCGACATTCTGAAATCAACCCAAACGAGCCATGGAGAGGTACCAGAATCACTGCCAAGCCATCCCGAGGTCATCGGGCCAGTCAATTTGGCATTCCTGCAAAAATTTTCAGTGACTTTGCAAAAGTAAGTAACATTTGCAATATGTTTAAGCGGTGAGGTACCATCACCAAAAGCGACATTCTGAAATCAACCCAAACGAGCCATGGAGAGGTACCAGAATCACTGCCAAGCCATCCCGAGGTCATCGGGCCAGTCAATTTGGCATTCCTGCAAAAATTTTCAGTGACTTTGCAAAAGTAAGTAACATTTGCAATATGTTTAAACGGTGAGGTACCATCACCAAAAGCGACATTCTGAAATCAACCCAAACGAGCCATGGAGAGGTACCAGAATCACTGCCAAGCCATCCCGAGGTCATCGGGCCAGTCAATTTGGCATTCCTGCAAAAATTTTCAGTGACTTTGCAAAAGTAAGTAACATTTGCAATATGTTTAAGCGGTGAGGTACCATCACCAAAAGCGACATTCTGAAATCAACCCAAACGAGCCATGGAGAGGTACCAGTATCACTGCCCAGACATCCCTATGTCATCGGGCCAGTCAATTTGGCATTCCTGCATGATTTTTATGGCATGACAAATTGGTGATGGTGACTGCCCAGTTAACCATATGGCAAATGCACAGTGACTTTGCAAAAGTGAGAAAACATGACCAAATGGACATTCTGAAATCAACCCTAACGAGTGATGGAGAGGTACCAGAATCACTGCCAAGCCATCCCGAGTTCATCGGGCCAGTCAATTTGGCATTCCTGCAAAAATTTTCAGTGACTTTGCAAAAGTAAGGAACATTTGCAATATGTTTTAACAGTGAGGTACCATCACCAAAAGCGACATTCTGAAATCAACCCAAACGAGCCATGGAGAGGTACCAGTATCACTGCCCAGCCATCCCGAGGTCATCGGGCCAGTCAATTTGGCATTCCTGCAAAAATTTTCAGTGACTTTGCAAAAGTAAGGAACATTTGCAATATGTTTTAACAGTGAGGTACCATCACCAAAAGCGACATTCTGAAATCAACCCAAAAGAGCCATGGAGAGGTACCAGTATCACTGCCCAGCCATCCTGAGGTCATCGGGCCAGTCAATTTGGCATTCCTGCATGATTTTTATAGCATGACAAATTGGTGATGGTGACTGCCCAGTTAACCATATGGCAAATGCACAGTGACTTTGAAAGAGTGAGAAAAATCACCAAATGGACATTCTGGAATCAACCCTAACGAGCGATGGAGAGGTACCAGAATCACTGCCAAGCCATCCCGACTTCATCGGGCCAGTCAATTTGGCATTCCTGCAAAAATTTTCAGTGACTTTGCAAAAGTAAGGAACATTTGCAATATGTTTTAACAGTGAGGTACCATCACCAAAAGCGACATTCTGAAATCAACCCAAAAGAGCCATGGAGAGGTACCAGTATCACTGCCCAGCCATCCTGAGGTCATCGGGCCAGTCAATTTGGCATTCCTGCATGATTTTTATAGCATGACAAATTGGTGATGGTGAATGCCCAGTTAACCATATGGCAAATGCACAGTGACTTTGAAAGAGTGAGAAAAATCACCAAATGGACATTCTGGAATCGACCCTAACGAGTGATGGAGAGGTACCAGAATCACTGCCAAGCCATCCCGAGTTCATCGGGCCAGTCAATTTGGCATTCCTGCAAAAATTTTCAGTGACTTTGCATAAGTAAGGAACATTTGCAATATGTTTTAACAGTGAGGTACCATCACCAAAAGCGACATTCTGAAATCAACCCAAACGAGCCATGAAGAGGTACCAGTATCACTGCCCAGCCATCCCGAGGTCATCGGGCCAGTCAATTTGGCATTCCTGCAAAAATTTTCAGTGACTTTGCAAAAGTAAGGAACATTTGCAATATGTTTTAACAGTGAGGTACCATCACCAAAAGCGACATTCTGAAATCAACCCAAACGAGCCATGGAGAGGTACCAGTATCACTGCCCAGACATCCCTATGTCATCGGGCCAGTCAATTTGGCATTCCTGCATGATTTTTATGGCATGACAAATTGGTGATGGTGACTGCCCAGTTAACCATATGGCAAATGCACAGTGACTTTGCAAAAGTGAGAAAACATGACCAAATGGACATTCTGAAATCAACACAAACAATGGCATGACCATAGTGTCCAGACTGTGCCGAGTCCAACGAGGTGCCCCGCTTGACCGTAGCTCGCTCGGTCTGAGCGCAGCGACCATGAGAAAAATAGGCCCAATATGAAGCCTTCACCAGTACGTCATTTGATTTTGGGTGACAGCGGCGGAACCGTTAGGTTTAGAAAGACAATTCAACCACAGGACTGTTCCTAAGGTCCTCCTGATCTGTCCAAGCCTATCCTTGACCGTGTGACATTAACCCTTCACAGTCAAAAGAAGGTGTTTACATAAAAACAGTGTTCATTGACTTCTCTCCCATAGGAATATATTGGCTGCTCCACTAAATACAACCTGGAGTCTATATGGGTTATGAATGTTGTATGAACCTGTCTTTGGTACCAGTCCATCAGACCACTATAAGGTCTACCTGTGTCGATTCTAAGCTTCCTGGACCAACCGGAAGTGGTCCAAATCGCCCTAAAAGTGTGTACCCATACACTGCCTGCAATTTGATGGACATAGTGCATTGAACCCTGTGTAAATCAGTCAGTTTTCATGGTAAAGACTTAAAACTCAGGATTCTCTAATGGAATACCCCAATGAGGATGTATGTTGAGTTACAGCTTCCTGTGCCAACCGGAAGTGCCATAATTGGTCTCTCATGGGCTGTTTGGAGGGGTTAAAAAATCAGATCTTTCCAAAACTTCATATATATGATTAGGCAACCCCCATGAACTGTAAATCAGTCATTTTTCCCATAAAAATTCAAAGGAAAACTAAATCACACAGATACACAACATGGATGGAGGGACGTATCATTGGGGTGCGTAGAGACTGACAGTGCCTCCAATAGTTAGCTTTGAATGATATCAAATTGACTGATGGACAGTGACTTGCAGGTGACTCTTGTCCATTAGCAATATGTTTAAGCGGTGAGGTACCATCACCAAAAGCGACATTCTGAAATCAACCCAAAAGAGCCATGGAGAGGTACCAGTATCACTGCCCAGCCATCCCGAGGTCATCGGGCCAGTCAATTTGGCATTCCTGCATGATTTTTATGGCATGACAAATTGGTGATGGTGACTGCCCAGTTAACCATATGGCAAATGCACAGTGACTTTGAAAGAGTGAGAAAAATCACCAAATGGACATTCTGAAATCAACCCAAACGAGCCATGGAGAGGTACCAGTATCACTGCCCAGCCATCCCGAGGTCATCGGGCCAGTCAATTTGGCATTCCTGCAAGAATTTTTAGTGACTTTGCAAAAGTAAGTAACATTTGCAATATGTTTTAACAGTGAGGTACCATCACCAAAAGCGACATTCTGAAATCAACCCAAACGAGCCATGGAGAGGTACCAGTATCACTGCCCAGCCATCCCGAGGTCATCGGGCCAGTCAATTTGGCATTCCTGCATGATTTTTATAGCATGACAAATTGGTGATGGTGACTGCCCAGTTAACCATATGGCAAATGCACAGTGACTTTGAAAGAGTGAGAAAACATGACCAAATGGACATTCTGAAATCAACCCTAACGAGTGATGGAGAGGTACCAGAATCACTGCCAAGCCATCCCGAGTTCATCGGGCCAGTCAATTTGGCATTCCTGCAAAAATTTTCAGTGACTTTGCAAAAGTAAGGAACATTTGCAATATGTTTTAACAGTGAGGTACCATCACCAAAAGCGACATTCTGAAATCAACCCAAACGAGCCATGGAGAGGTACCAGTATCACTGCCAAGCCATCCCGAGGTCATCGGGCCAGTCAATTTGGCATTCCTGCAAAAATTTTCAGTGACTTTGAAAAGTAAGGAACATTTGCAATATGTTTTAACAGTGAGGTACCATCACCAAAAGCGACATTCTGAAATCAACCCAAACGAGCGATGGAGAGGTACCAGAATCACTGCCCAGCCATCCCGAGTTCATCGGGCCAGTCAATTTGGCATTCCTGCATGATTTTTATGGCATGACAAATTGGTGATGGTGAATGCCCAGTTAACCATATGGCAAATGCACAGTGACTTTGCAAAAGTGAGAAAACATAAACAAATGGACATGATGAAATCAACACCACGAGTGATTGAAAGGAACAACAATCACTGCCCGGCCATCCCGAGTTCATCAGGCCAGTCAATTTTGCATTTCTGAAGGATTTTTGAGCATGTCAAATTTCTTATGACATTTGGCCCCCACAAAACATATGCCTTATGCACAAGCAAAAAAAAAAACAAAAACATTATAATAATAAAATATGACTAAAGTATGTTGATACAGTTCTTATACGTGTGTAACTGACACAAAATGCGAAAAAATTTCGAAAAACGGTCCAGAAAGCACTTTTTTAGGGGTGTGTGAAGTTTTTTATGAAATTTAATAATTTTTGACTTTTGACTTCTGACTTCCTATGAAATCATATTGCAGATGGACAAAACACATGCAATATGCGCAAGTAAAAAAAAAAAAAAAATTATGATAATAAAATATGACTAAAGTATGTTGATACAGTTCTTATACGTGTGTAACTGACACAAAATGCGAAAAAATTTCGAAAAACGGTCCAGAAAGCACTTTTTTAGGGGTGTGTGAAGTTTTTTATGAAATTTAAGAATTTTTGACTTTTGACTTCTGACTTCCTATGAAATCATATTGCAAATGGACAAAACATATGCAATATGCGCAAGTAAAAAAATTAAAAAAATTATGTTAATAAAATTGGACAAAAGTATTTTCATACAGTTCTTATACATGTGTAATTGTCAAAAAAAGCGAAAGAATTTCGAAAAACGGTCCAGAAAGCACTTTTTTAAGGGGTGATACGTTTTTTTCAAAAAATTCGTTTTTTCAAAATTTGGCTTTTGGATGTTGACTTGGAGTCCAATACCAATATGAAAAACCATGGTGGAGTGCAATCGCCACCTGTTGGATTTTTGAAGTGTTACAACTGGCAATACCCATATGGCAATAGCAGTAAACTTTGCATGAATCAACGCCGCTTTGGGTGGTATTGGCCAATGTGTGCATGGTTCGGTCAATGCCAATAACTTGCCATTCATTTTTGTCCACTACGGGGGTGAAATCCCTTACATACAAACACAGAGCACTGAACTGAGGGAAACAAAGGGTTTAAATACAATCAGGGGAAACGAGACACAGGTGCAAATAATATTGGGGATCAAGGGAAAAACATAGGGACAAAAAGCACAATGGGGACATCTACTGACCAAAACCCGGAACAACCCTGGCCAAAACCTGACAGAATCCCCCCCCTAGGAACGGCTCCTGACGTTCCTACCAGCTCTCTCAGGGTGGAGGACCCTGAACTGACGAATGAGGTCAGGGTCCAGGATGTCTTTGGCAGGAACCCAGGAGCGCTCCTCAGGACCGTAGCCTTCCCAGTCCACCAGATACTGCCAGGACCGCTGCACCCGGCGGGAATCCAGTATCCGGTGGACGGTATAAGCCGGCTGGCTTCCAATGACACGAGGCGGAGGGGGAGGTCTGTCTGCCGGGACAAGGGGAGAAAAAACAACAGGTTTTAACAATGACACATGAAATGTGGGATTAATCTTAAGGGATCTGGGTAAGTGTAGGCGATAAGAAACTGGGTTAACTCTCCTGGCAACCTTGAAGGGACCGATGTATTTTTGGGACAGCTTGCGAGACTCCACCCGTAGAGGTAAGTCTCTTGTGGAGAGCCAGACTCTCTGGCCGGGGCGCAGGGTAGGCCCGGGACGGCGATGTCTGTTGGCTTGTTGTTGATACCTCTGTGAGGAACGCATCAGATTAAGACGGGTCTTCCTCCACATAAGCCGACAGCGTCTGACGAACCTCAAGGCTGAAGGCACTCTGACTTCTGCCTCCTGGTCCGGGAACAATGGAGGAGCATAGCCAAACTGACACTCGTGCGGGGACATACCAGTGGAGGAGGAGCGCAAGGTGTTGTGTGCGTATTCGGCCCAAACAATAAAGGATGACCATGTGGACGGGTTGTCACGAGTCATACATCGGAGGGTGGTTTCCAGCTCTTGATTCATCCTCTCTGTTTGGCCGTTGGACTCCGGATGGTACCCTGAAGATAGACTGGCAGAAGCCCCCATGAGTTGGCAGAAGGCCTTCCAAAACCTTGAGGCGAACTGGGGACCTCTGTCAGAAACCACATCTTGAGGAATGCCGAAGACTCGGAACACATGATTAATTACCAACTCAGCCGTTTCCTTGGCAGAAGGTAACTTAGTCAGAGGGACGAACCTGGCCGCCTTTGAAAACCTGTCGATTATGACTAGGATAGTAGTATTGCCATGGGATGGAGGAAGTCCAGTAATAAAGTCCAATGAGATATGGGACCAGGGTCTGTGGGGAACAGGTAAAGGGTGAAGGAGTCCTTGAGGGCGGAGGTGAGAAGATTTGCCCTGGCAGCACACGGGGCAGGCATTGACGAAAGTGGCAACGTCTTCTCTTATGGTAGGCCACCAGAACTTACGCTGGATGAACTCCAAGGTGCGACCTACGCCCGGATGACAGGTGAGGCGAGAGGAGTGCCCCCACAGAAGGACCTGAGTCCTCACTGCCTTGGGGACAAACAACCGATTGGCAGGGCCTCCTTTAGGGTCCGGTTCGCTAGCTTGAGCACGTCTCACGGTATCCTCAACTTGCCACGAGATCGGAGCCACAATCTTAGCAGCAGGAAGGACAGGCATGTCCGTGTCATCTCGAATGGCAGGAGCGTAGACTCGGGACAGGGCATCCGGTTTGAGATTCTTCGACCCTGGCCGATAGGTGAGGATAAACTGGAATCGATTGAAGAAAAGAGACCATCTAGCTTGTCTAGAGTTCAATCGCTTCGCCTGCTGGATATACTCCAGATTTTTGTGGTCCGTAAGCACTTGAAACGGGTGAGAAGCCCCCTCGAGCCAGTGTCTCCATTCCTTCAATGCCATCTTAACCGCTAGGAGTTCACGATCCCCCACATCGTAGTTCCTCTCAGTCGGGGTAAGCCGGTGTGAGAAGAAAGCGCACGGATGAAGCTTCTTGTCTTCACCCCTCTGAGACAGGACAGCTCCAACACCAACCTCTGATGCGTCTACCTCCACCACAAATGGTTCATCCGTAGTCGGTAGTATCAGGATGGGAGCAGAGAGGACGCGCTGCTTGAGTCCTTGGAAGGCCGTCTCAGCTTCTCTTCCCCACAAAAACCTTGCATTGCCACCTTTGGTTAAAGCTGAGAGAGGAGCTGCCACCAAACTGAAGTTCTTGATGAACTTGCGGTAAAAGTTTGTGAAGCCCAGGAAACGCTGAACATCCTTAACGGATTTGGGGGTGGGCCAATCCGCTACCGCCCCTACCTTCCTAGGGTCCATTTGGACTCGACCGGGTTCCACTACAAATCCCAGGAATTGTACTCGGGATGAATGGAATTCACATTTTTCCGGCTTAACGTACAGATGGCTGTCCAGGAGGCGTTTGAGTACTTGTCTGACATGCTTAGTGTGTTCTTGAAGGGAGCTCGAAAAGATGAGGATGTCATCCAAGTAAACGAACACAAATATGTTAAGCATATCCCTAAGCACATCGTTTATGAGCGCTTGGAACACCGCTGGGGCGTTGGTCAGGCCGAAGGGCATCACCAAGTATTCATAGTGACCAGTAGGCGTGTTGAAAGCGGTCTTCCACTCGTCACCAGGTCTGATCCGCACAAGATGGTATGCGTTCCGCAGGTCAAGCTTAGTGAAAACAACTGCTTCCTGGAGCAGCTCGAAGGCTGTGGCCATAAGGGGTAGCGGGTAACGGTTACGGACGGTTATGTCATTGAGTCCCCGGTAGTCGATGCAAGGACGTAATCCACCATCTTTCTTGGCCACAAAGAAAAACCCTGCTCCCGCCGGGGAGGTTGATGGACGCATGAGGCCTGCTTCCAGAGAGTCCTTGATGTAGGTATCCATAGCAGCTCGTTCGGGTGGAGATAGGGAAAAGATCCGACCCCTGGGGGCAAGTGCCCGGAAACAGGTCGATGGGGCAATCGTAAGATCTATGGGGTGGTAGCATGGTGGCCCTCTGTTTGCTAAACACCAGTTTGAGGTCATGGTAACACTCGGGAACTCGGGTCAGGCCGATGGATTCTAAAGACTCGGGAGTAGAACTCGGGGAATTCTGGAAAATACAAGTAGCTTGGCACGTAGGACCCCACTGCTTGATAGTGCCCACAGACCAGTCGATGTGAGGGTTATGGCTGTGAAGCCAGGGGTATCCAAGGACGAGAGGGAACTCGGAACAGGAGATCAAATGAAAGTTCATCAATTCCTGGTGTTGTGAAACTGAAAGTCTCAAGGAGGTCCCAAAGGGCTTCCATCCAATGTAGTAACCCTCATGGGGTCACTTAGAGGTTCAGAGGGAACGCCATTCTCCTTCGCCCAGACACCATCCATGAAGTTACCTGCGGCTCCAGAGTCTACCAAGGCTTGAAGGTGAAGCTTGTGGTTGTCCCAGGAGAGGGTGACTGGAATGAGCAGACGGGAGTTGGACGGATGGGAGGAGGTTATGTTTCCCATTACAGTTCCCCCGGTCTGTACGGGACAGAGCGTTTCCCTGGAGCCCGGGACACGTGGAACGGAAATGGCCCGGTTTGCCGCAATATAGACAGCGTCGCTCCCTCATCCGGCGGTCTCTCTCAGCCTGGGAGATGCGTCCAATCTGCATGGGTTCCGGTGGAGCCAGCGATGATAAAGGTGGGGACTCGGAGCTGGGACTGATAGGGGCTAGAGGTCTACGGTTGAGTTCTCTCTCTCTCAGACGCTGGTCAATGCGTGAGGCCAACTTGATCAGGGACTCGAGATTGTCCGGTGGTTCCCGAGTGGCCAGTTCATCTTGGATAGTGTCGGAAAGGCCTTTCAGAAAGCACACCGTGAGCGCCTCGTTGTTCCAGCCACTCGCTGCTGCCACCGTGCGGAACTGGATGGCATAGTCCGTCACGCTGCGCCAACCTTGATGGAGAGTCAGGAGCTGTTTGGCTGAGTCAGAACCACTGCTTGGGCCTTGAAACACTCGTTTGAATTCCTCAGCAAAGGCAGAGTAGCTGGCACAGCAGGAACTATGGGCATCCCACACAGCAGTAGCCCAGGCCAGGGCTTTTTCCGACAGCAGGGTGATGATATATGCGATCTTAGACCGGTCGGTGGGAAACGACGAGGGTTGCAGCTCAAAGGAGAGAGAACATTGAGTGAGAAAGCCTTTACAAGCACTTGGATCACCTGAGAACCGTTGGGGAGGTGGAAGACGAGGTTCAGCCAGGGGGTTAACTGCCATGGGTACGTGAACCTGAGGTACTGGGACGGAAACTGTTGCCGGGGTAAGTCGATCAGATATTTGCTTAATGGAAGTCAGCATCTCCGACAGAAGATGAGAATGTCTAGCCATTAAGGCCTCTTGCTGAACCAGGGCGGCTTCGTGGCGTTGGACAGTCTCCTGGTGGTGGGACAGCGTGGCAAAAAGGTCCTGGGAACTGGCTGCCTCTGGGTTCATTTTTGGCTCTGTGTTTCTGTCAGGACCCGGTTTCGAACCTGGGTCTCCGGAGTGAGAAACAGTCACTTAACCAACTGAGCCACGAATAGACAGCAGAACCCAGAAGATGAGGCAGACACAGCAGTACTTAAGACGGTGTATTTAATAAAGAAAAAATCCTAAAATGCAAAAAATGGCAAATCCAAAAGGTGGTAGGAAAAACACAAAAAAGACCTCAAAAGAAACTCACCAAAAAATAAACAAAAACAAAAAACAGAATACCACAAGAACTTCACCCGGAATCGACAAGAGTACACAGAACACTAGGGCAGGGTGCTAACATACAAACACAGAGCACTGAACTGAGGGAAACAAAGGGTTTAAATACAATCAGGGGAAACGAGACACAGGTGCAAATAATATTGGGGATCAAGGGAAAAACATAGGGACAAAAAGCACAATGGGGACATCTACTGACCAAAACCCGGAACAACCCTGGCCAAAACCTGACACTACCGATCCTCGACTTGGTCGATGTCATCTTCAAAATTGCCTCCAACACTCTACTCAGCAAACTGGATGCAGTTTATCACAGTGCCATCCGTTTTGTTACTAATGCACATTATACCACCCACCACTGTGACCTGTATGCTCTAGTCGGCTGGCCCTCGCTACATATTCGTATTCCCACTGGCTCCAGGTCATCTACAAGTCCATGCTAGGTAAAGCTCCGCCTTATCTCAGTTCACTGGTCACGATAACAACACCCACCCGTAGCACACGTTCCAGCAGGTATATCTTACTGATCATCCCCAAAGCCAACACCTCATTTGGCCGCCTTTCGTTCCAGTTCTCTGCTGCCTGTGACTGGAACGAATTGCAAAAATCGCTGAAGTTGGAGACTTTTATCTCCCTCACCAACTTCAAACATGCTATCTGAGCAGCTAACCGATCGCGGCAACTGTACATAGTCTATCGGTAAATAGCCCACCCATTTTTACCTACCTCATCCCCATACTGTTTTTATTTATTTACTCTTCTGCTCTTTTGCACACCAATATCTCTACCTGCACATGACCATCTGATCATGTATCACTCCAGTGTTAATCTGCAAAATTGTAATTATTCGCCTACCTCCTCATGCCTTTTGCACACAATGTATATAGACTCTCTTTTTTTCTACTGTGTTTTTGACTTGTTAATTGTTTACTCCATGTGTAACTCTGTGTTGTCTGTTCACACTGCTATGCTTTATCTTGGCCAGGTTGCAGTTGTAAATGAGAACTTGTTCTCAACTAGCCTACCTGGTTAAATAAAGGTGATACTTATTTTCCAACATAATTTGCAAATAAATGTATTAAAAATCCTACAATGTGATTTTCTGGATTTTTTTTTCATTTTGTCTGTCATAGTTGAAGTGTACCTATGATGAAAATTACAGGCCTCTCTCATCTTTTTAAGTAGGAGAACTTGCACGATTGGTGGCTGACTCAATACTTTTTTGCCCCACTGTATATCCACAGTAAAACGAGTCCTATATTGACATAACCTGAACGGCCGCTCAGCAGGGAAGAAGCCACTGCTCCAAAACCACCATAAAACAGTCAGACTACGGTTTGCAACTGCACATGGGGACAAAGATTGTACTTTTTGGAGAAATGTCCTCTGGTCTGATGAAACAAAAATAGAACTGTTTGGCCATAATGACCATCGTTATGTTTGGAGGAAAATAGGGGGAGGATTGCAAGCCGAAGAACACCATCCAAACCGTGAAGCATGGGGGTGGCAGCATCATGTTGTGGAGGTGCTTGCTGCAGGAGGGACTGGTGCAATTTGCAAAACAGATGGCATCATGAGGCAGGAAAATTACGTGGATATATTGAAGCAACATCTGAAGACATCAGTTAAAGTTTGTTCGCAAATTGGTCTTCCAAATGGACAATGACCCCAAGCATACTTCCAAAGTTGTGGTAAAATGGCTTAAGGACAACAAAGTCAAGGTATTTGTCACGTTCTGACCTTTATTTTCCTTTGCTTTGTCGTTATTTAGTATAGTGTTGGTCAGGGCGTGAGTTGGGGTGGGCAGTCTATGTTTTGTGTTTCTATGTTTTTCTAGTTCTGTGTTCGGCCTAGTATGGTTCTCAATCAGAGGCAGGTGTCGTTAGTTGTCTCTGATTGAGAATCATACTAAGGTAGCCTGGGTTTCACTGTTGGTTTGTGGGTGTTTGTTTCCGTGTCTGTGTTTTTCACCACACGGTACTGTTTAGGTTTTGTTATTTCACGTATTCGTTTATTGTTTTTGTATTTCATAGTGTTCGGTGCTTTTTGTTATTAAAATCGTCATGAACAC